>NW_009259860.1:2094971-2101982 GCF_000687185.1 Egretta garzetta
GCAGGAGAAATGTGAAGTTGATGAAAGACCAAGATCACAAAAAAATATTAGGTGCCTGAAGAATGAACAAATATTTGTCAGAGTCTTTTACTTACATATTGACATGTAAAACCAGAAAACTAAGATACGATGTACAAATGAGGTCCTCACCCAGCATCCTTTTCTGATCAACTTACTTTTTTTTTTTTTTTTTAGTAAGGGTTTCATTATAATATGTCCTTGAAAATTTGGAGTCTGAGGAGCTGCAGAGGGCATGCAATATTACTTAACAACACCTGAATTGTATATTAGTGTATTGATCTACCATGTGTGCCATTTGTACAGCCTGGTGATTAGTTTAAAGCAAAAGCAGCCAGGATTTCTGTTCCAAATTCTGATGTTCACTTGCTATGGGACATAAGGACAACTCCTTACTTATCTGTGATAGGGGTGAAATTAAAAGACTTACTTGACCCAACAGATTTCAAGCAGTCTAAAGGAGTGTGGCGATTATCGGGTGAAATCTTCAATACTTTCTAATCTTGCTAGATATTCAAATAGCTCCCAAAGCTACACTATTTGAGTGTCTACAATGCATAGATGCTATTTCATCTGTTCTGATAAGGAATTTATATGCAAGCCAATAGAAGAAGCAAACCTTAAAACAAAGCAAAAAAATAAATTCTACATAAAGAAATAATATAAAAACACATGCAGAAATCCAAGCCAAATGAAAATTAACTTTAAATGTTTGCACTCTGCAGTATATCATGTTCACACAACCAATTAAAAGAAATGCCATCTCGTTTGGAAAATATCTATTGATTTCCCAGTTCATCAGATCAGCTTGATGTGTCCGGCAATGGCTCCTATGACATCATCAATATTTTTCTATTTAGAATAATGACTTATTTTATATGCCAAGAGCTATAAAAAAGACTATATACATATATTTCTAAGGACATCAGCTTAAAAACCATCTTGATTTCCCCCCTTAACATACAATATTTTTTATCCACCTTTTAAAAAAAAAATTTGATCTTGCCGTGAGATTCATTTATGGAACTCAGTAAATTTGTTTAGTTTATAAACCGACCTCTAAATCATGTTTCCCCTATTAGATGTTGTCGCTTTGGCCTGCATTTGGGGTCCAAATTACACTCATTTTTCTTTTAGAGTATGCAGAACACATTTCAGAGAAATCCTCCCAGCCCTGCTGCCCCCTCCCCCTTTCTTCTTTTGCAGCCTGATGTATCTTTTAACCGTCTGGATTCCAACTGTACATATTATCTCTAAATCTTTCTACAGAGTCAAAAAGGCATCCATTTAGCTAGATGTTTATTCTGTTCAATTCACTCATGTATGTTTTTTAAGCTACACTTTACAGCTGACTCTCAGCCCAGTTTCTAGCAATGGAGAGGAATATTTATATGCCCTGGACATAGATGCGCCCTTAATCAGAACTCCCTGTAGGGCCAATTGGCATAGAAAAAAATCAGGCAAGATCTGAGCCAGGAACCAGCAATGAGACAGTTTTGACATCTAACCCCATGTAATTCTTTCTTCTAAGACTCTTGTTCTGGGAATGGGGGAGGTGGAAGAAATTTCTTGTCTTACCCACTCCTTTCCAGCCTACTCAATGCGGTGGGCACCCAAGCTCTGCTGGGACACCATTTCGCTGTGGCCCAGGATATGGGGTAGTTCAGAGAGCTCGGAAGCCTCCTTGCAGCTGGAAGGGCAGCAAAATGGGCTGGTATTGCTACTTTCAAATATTCCTGTTTTGCTCTACTTTTATTCAATTCAGCCTGTTTCAAAGGACATGGCCCATGGGGCCCTGTGCTAAGCAGGCTAAAGCAGAGTGTTTCTACCCTTGCAGGAGGGTTGGGTGACACAGAGCTAGCTCTTTGCCACCGGCAATGCCATCACCTGCTCAGACTCCGAACTGGGGCCAATCACAGCACTTTGAATAAACAAAACAAAACACATGGCCCCAAACCCACTCATTTATCGTACCACTTCAGTAGTTGCTGGAATGTGGTTTGCTGACCTCTGGTGGTTATCAAAGCTACGAGAGATGGTTTGCCAGTCAGACCTGGAAAGCTAGAAAGGAAAATTTATGAACTCCTAAAGCATGTGCAGCCATGGTGTTAGACAGTAGGAAAAGCTGAAGATTTAAATCCCAAAGTTCAAGATCTACCGTCCTATGCTACGGGCAGATTAAAGTGCAACACTTATTCGCTTTAGCCTGCAATCATTTTACCCAGCAAAAGGACCCGAAGTAAATGAAGAAGTAGAGCAGCAGCTTCTGCATCATGCGTGCTCTCACCTGGGATTTTTCCTTAATTCTTCCTGCCTCCATGGCTCATCACTCCTACCCCTTATGTGTCCCCCTGCCCCCAGCAAAAGGCCCTGGTGTCCTCCAGTGCCAGGCTCAGAGGGGATGCCTGCCGTTGGGGCAGGAGGACCAGGCACAAGCCATGTCCTTCAAAGGCTTACAGAGTCTGCCCCAGGAGTACTCTGGGTAAGGCTTAGCATTATCTGTTCTGTTTTGGGCCTAACCCCCTGGTTTCAACTTATCTTTAAAAGCAGGTCTGTGGTGAAACTGAGTCAGCGGCAGCATGCCCAAGGTGTGGGGAGGGCCAAGCCTCCAGATCTGCGTTCAGCTGGTGGAGACTCACTGTTTCCCCGCTGTCCCCAACCGTTCTCCCCACCACACACTGCCCAGCGAGTCAGAGAGCAGCCCAGGATTGCATTAAATTCATCCTCTGAGAATAAAAAAAAAGGCAAACCCTCCATCTCAGACATTATTAAAGTCTGCTATGAGTCATGTTTGTCCTTGGTTATATTCCTTCCAAGGAATTGTTTTCCTCTGCCCATGGAAATGTATGCTAAATATAAACACAGCTTTCTCAGTGACATTTGACCATTTTAATGACTATACCATCTTCAAGGACACTTTCTGTTGTTATGTACTGAATCCAGATTGTTCCTATTTGCCTTTTTCTGACAGAATAGTGTCTAAAACAGACTATAGTCTATTTGAGTCTGGAATCATTTCTGGTTACATGACTGCCTGAAATTTTCCATTTAATAAGTGACAAACATTCTGTCCTTTTGCTTGTTACCAGTCGACATGCATTACTCTGTTCAATGCTGTACTGTCTTATCTATTTTTCTAGCTTTGTCACTGATCCCCCAGGCTCCCTAACTGCTAGCACTGGTCCTCACGATTTGTTGAAACTACATTGAATTAATTGATAGAGACAATACTAAAAAGCATTCAAATTAGTAGTCTTTTAAGATCAATCTGCTGTGAAAAACTTGCTCCAAATGGCTCTTCCTAGCCCAGCTCTGGCTTAGTTAGGAGGGATAGACTTCTGTGTTAGAAAATAAAGTAACAGATGGTCAAGAGCACGTCTGGTTAGCATGCTTCTGGAAAATGAAAAACCACATCCACACTAACTGTGCTACAAATGAGATTAAACTCAGGTTATGTTAAAGCAATGTAAAAACATTGTGTGAATATGGCTTTGGGGTGAGTGCCCTGACTTCTTTTAAACTGAGTTAGACTGAGTTTGTAAGGAATCAATAGAATACCACCCTTACAGGTGACTCTCGGGACAAATGAACATCGCAAACAGTTCTCAATTCTCTTGTGTAAGCAGGTGGAGGCTGGCATTTTCAGTATCTGCTTGGTGAGACAATAGTTCATTTCTTTATTAAGGGCTAAAATTTGTCCTCTGATATGCGTGAATGGCTCCCATTGAAGTAAATGAAAATGTCAATTAATTATTTAGCTTAGTTACAGGGGTATAACTAGAGCAGTAATGAGAAGAAATTAAAAGAAGAAAAATTTAGATTGACTATCAGAAGAAAATCCCAGGCAGTGAGACTATTTATAGCACTGGAGCACATGTGTGATTTTAAACATGTGATTGATACTGCTTTTTTTCTTAAGGTTGCGTACATGTATATTTCAGTTCTTGAACTGGATCTGGACTACACCTTGCCCATCATCATAACATTAGACAGTGGAATAATTTCTCAAGGGAAAAGAACACTTGGGAACATTTAAATTAGACTGGAGAAACATCAGGAAATATAGCATAGAAATCAATTCCACATTAACAGGAAGATATAGTGGTTGATCTTTATCATCTCCGCATTCCACATAGTGTTTATAATTTGGATCTTACAGCTTATTTCCAACTGCAGGATATGGAGGTCTGAGGAGATGAAAGGAAACATTTGTAGTTAACTTCATTACCTATGTAGGCCAGATATATGCCACCAGGTAGATAAATACTCCTGCTCCTTACCACAACCAATAATCTCCTATATGGAAAGTGCCCAGCATCTACAGGGCATGGTTTGCTGCATCTTTCTCAGCAATAAGAACAAATAGATTGATCAAGCCAAGGCATTCTTATTGTACAGCCTGGAGTATCCCTCACATGCAGGATAAACAGTGCTTGCACCCACTGTTAGCCAAGTCTGACACTGATTGAAGGTGGCTCTGAGTGTTTCCATGCTCTGTCCATGGACGAATGTAAGCATTGCTCTTCCTATCAGAGGGCAGCCAGAGTGAGCCTGCTGATCATCTGGATCATCCTATGATACTTAAATCAGTGGCAAGGCACACAGAGAAATAGTGCAGCAACCCCAGTGCTGTGTAATCCAACTCCACAAATTTTGCAGTCTGCTTCCTTGAGATAGGAAAAGTGTGTGCTACACTTGTGCAGCCTGGGAAGCTAGAACACTGTTCTAAAAAGTGCTTCTGCTAAGCTTATCTTCAGCAGGGAATCTGCATATCATCTTTAGCATAGAATAAAACATCAAATCATATATCCTTAGTATAAAGAAAGTGAAAATCACAGGCGCAGAGAGTAATATGTGAACCATACAGTGCTCAAAACTGTTCTGCAAATGCACTGGCACATGCATATTCTAAACCACAGCAGCAGAAGTGATGGCAAAGCCTTTATATTTTCTGATAATAGAGCTCTTTGAAACACTGCTGGCGGACTCTCTCTCTCTACATCATGTCACACAGGACAAGGAATGGGACAGGGCCTCTGTGCTTCTCAATTCATAGACATGCCATACAATACAACAAGCCAGCTTCATAAAGGCGTGCTGAATGAGGCTCTGTGCCTGCAAGGGAAATTTAATTGGATTTCTTTATAGGTTGCAACAATCCAATGAAAAATTATGTAAGAATAGCATGATTCAATTTCAGCATGCACTTGAATAATATTTTTTTAAAAGAGAGAATTCTTCATGCACACACAGAAAAAAAAAAGTTAAAGATGAAAACAACCTAAACCAGCAGTTTTCAGCCCAAATAGAGTGCATGGCCCAACTTTATTCACAAAAGCACAGACATTGTGTGTGTCATTGTCCCAAGTTAGGATATAAAAGCACAAATTATAAGCCATTTAATGTGAATATATAGGCTTTTATGGCTTCTGGGTTTGACTTTTTGGAAGAATAATGGTGTCTCATTCTGTCCCCATACTCTGAATCAGAGGAGACTAAGAAAATAAAATAAAATAAAATATTGCTTCATCCAGCTATCAGATCCACCTCAATGAATAATGATGAGTTCAAGTATTACAGGTTTGAGTTGCTTGGGTATAACTTGAATATTTATCTGCTTTTCTTTATATTTTACATATATTTTCACATTAAGCAGTAGCCAAATAAAACCAGACATACTTTGGGTTTCTTAAGGATACATGCAAGCTGCTTGCAAGCGCGCATGCTTGTGAGTTTCTGTAGATACATAGCATATGTGCCCAACAATCATACCTAAATACCAGGTAAAAAGTGACACCTGACTTGACCATTGCCTGTTGATTTCTGGTACATCCAGATACAGCAAATTACTAACCCTATGGTAGTTTCAAATGAAGTTACAAGGATAGATTTGTCATATTTAATGTGAAAATGAAGAATATGACTCAAACTATAATCCTAGTGTTGCTTAATTTTGCATTAATTTTTAACCTGTTTGTCATATGTTCTTGGCTTTCAGTGCACTACAAAGTTTTGGTTTGGGAACATAAAAGTACTTTGTATCATTTTCAGTGACTTTAGCATACAAGGAGGAGACAAATGAGAGTTACGGCTTCAGAAAAGAACAGAAGGAAGTTTGAAACTGTAGAATAAAAATGTTAGCTTTATGCTTCCGCTAAAATTATCAGCAATCAAAATGAGATCAATATTGATATTAAAGATTTATCATTAGTTTTTAAAAAGAAGGCTGTCTTTCATACATGACTGAGCTCATTTTAGAAATTACAGTTCAAAAGCTAATGACTTTGAAATAAAGTGTTATATACTAAGTGAAAAATTTTGCAGCAAAAGGTAAATTTTGTCATCAAGTACATAACATTGACTTGCAAAATACACAGACCAGCCAGTATTACAGCAGAGATCCATCTATGCCGTAATTAACTCTCTTATTTACATTCTTTATTTTAAAATTTCTTCTACTAAGTTTATTTTAAACACAGCGTTCTTATCTAGAGGGCTTCAGTATGTGACCTGCTCCAAATTGGTGCCAGCATAGTTTATTGTCTTGTATTTGTCAATACTTGAAGAAGGGTTTCCTCAGACAGCCTGCCCCCACCTTGTCAAGCACAGAGGCTGTCTTGAGGCTGACAAATTCCCCTAGTGTGTTTTGACTGCAGATCTGAGGGTTCAAGCCCCAGAGGTGCCTAAAACTGTCCTCATACATTTGACATTCTCCCCCTCTCCCACTTTATGCCCATTCTGAGCCCCCACTTTGGAGAAACTGTATGAAAATTAATATTCCTAAAAGAGTTGAGGTTTCAGGAAAAAAAAAAAAAAAAAGCAAGGCAGAGTCACAGACCAAGTGGGTTACACCAACCCATTCACTGTCCAAGCAGCTGAAAGGCATCTAGTCTGGTGGCTCAGCTGGTGAACCCAACTTGAAGCTGCTAAGGGTCATTTTGCATTTGGCATTAAGTGGGGTCCTTGAAAATGAAAAAAAAAAAAAAAAAAGTC
>NW_009259860.1:2102011-2110266 GCF_000687185.1 Egretta garzetta
TCTCTGTTAGTGGAGAGGAAAGGGAGGTGAAGAAGAGAAGACTTTGAAGATTTGGCAAGAGAAGGTATGGCTATGTGTGGATAAAAGGGAGGAGGGAAGAGGGAGGAGCAGAGGTTGGGGGAAATGATGTTGATCAACGGGAGTGGGAGTAACAGGATCACTGTGAGGAATGACACAGGGAAGGGTGGTGAAGGATGAGTGCTGGGTGATTAGGGACTAGAGCAACTGCTGGTGCAGTGGTATGTGCAGGATGGACAGAGAAGGAGACACAGATTTGTGCAACCAGTAGCAGACCTTCTTCTCCTGTCCTCTGCCTCCTCTGAATCAGGGAACCTTTTCCCATACAGACTACTCTTGGAAAGCCCTGGTCAACTAGAAAGAAATTTTTTGAGACCACAGTTTCATAGTACAGGTTTGGCAGAAATGCCAACTTAATACATTGCTGCTATTCCCTGTCATTGGTCACTTTTCCTGCAATTTTTACCACTCCTGGTGGTTTTGGGACCATATTCTACAGCATGTCACAGGGCTGACCAGGGATTAAAAAGAACCCTGCAAAGTAAAGTTTTACTCTTAGCCTGGATCCATTCACCAATGTTTCCTGAATGCAAAATGACGGCCTTTGTCCCAGTGTGAGGTGATGGGGATACCTTGTCGCTTGTTCGTGAAAAGAGCTACAGGGAGGCGCGTACTGTGGCCCAGAGACCAGCGTGAAGGCCAGCATCAGAGAGCAACTGCTCTCCATGTATATCACAGCCTTGCTGGAGAGAAGGCAGTGAGGGCAGCAGGCCATGCTCCAGCATGGATAAAGCAGTTCTCACTTCTCCGAGATGTTCCCTGATGGTGTTGATGGTGTTCCCATTCACCCAAGAAATTCAGACCAGGATGCATAAGTATCTTCTGTTTCTAGAATTTAAATCCTATTCTAAAAAATGTTTGCATATTTACACGTTTTCCCCTTTGAATACTGCAGTTTCCTGTTATACACTCACATTTTTGAAAAAAAGTATTCTGGTCTTAAAAACTCTGCTAAGTGGTTTTTTCTTTCCCCTAGGTGCAGAATAATTTATTGAAATAAAAGGAGGCAAGGGACAGTTAGCCTTTAAAGCTGGATACTGCCCTACAGATGTGGATGGAAATTTTGCCATGGAAACTCATGAGTCAACATTGGGCCTTATGAAGTTCAGAGCTTTCTAGTTTTAAAGTCTAAGGGCTTTTGGTTTTGATTTCTTATTGCTTTCTATTTAGAAAATGATGGACAAAGTTCTTTCCTGATCTAATTCTGTCTTCAGGAACATTTGACTGCAAACAGGGATCTCTGATGATATTAACATCCATCTCCCCCAACCTTCCATCCACAGTATCACTCTCAAAGTTGCTGTTTGTTACAAAGCACACAAGTTATCCTATTAATGTCAAAGAATAATTCACTTAAGTCCTTTCCCTCTGCTAGGAATGTAGAATATGAGTTTCCATTTGTCTTTGTTTGGCATGGCAGCCACAATCTGATTGGAGGGTAGATGTGCAGGTTGATAATAAAATTTTTTTTCTGTATAAATATTGTCATGAAAGCAAAGCGTGCAAGTAGTCTGTGTCTGAAGACTGGACAGATCTAGCTTGTACAAATCAAGCATTTACAAATTAATTACGGTTGTGAAAGAGTTCTTCAACATTCCAACTTAAAAGCAGACTCATGAAATTGAAACTGTATTCCTCTTTGTGTTATTTTGGTAGCACAGACTTTGTTACGCTAGTTAGCGTTACATCAATCTTTCCAGTGTAACTAACGCTCATTCTTTAGATGTTTAAGGTATGTTAATTCAGAGGGAACTCAAACTGAATGGACAAATAAAAAACAAACAAACAAAACCACCCATTAAGTTCTTTGACATTGCTTGCAATGTATGTAACAGCAAAAACAAAAACCAAACTGCCTTACAGATATCATTTGTCTACTTAAACAACTGTTCTATGTTATACAATACAAATTTGAAAATACAGATTTTTCCTATGTATTTAGGAATTTAGACCACAGAACCTTCACCCAGCAGCCATTTCTTTTTCTTTGTCAAAATATTAGTGTAGCTGATTTTATGTGCAGCAAATATACTTCACCTGACACATAGTTTAGCCAGAAGTGGTGATTAAAGACTAATGAGCTTTTTTTAATTTGTTTTCAACACAGATGTCTTCTTTGGGCAATTGCTTTCCCTTCCTTGACACCTTTCCTTTTTGTTTCAACAGCAGAGGAAAAGAAGCAGAACGTGAGTACGTTGGAGGAGAAGTGTTGAAAATTTCCAGCCCTTCCATTTTGGCAGCTCCACTGGATGAAAAACAGCAGGAGTGGGAGTAGGAAGGCTGGGTGGACCATCAGCTCCTGCAGGAGATGAAAGAGCACACTGAAGCAGAGGTCAGACTGTGCTCCCAGGCCAGCGTGTTTTGGGCAAACTGCAAAGACTTTGAGTAGCTCCCCCTTAGACTCTGCCTAGTGTTCAAGTCAGGGAAAGCTGAACCAAAGCAAACAGACAAGCCTGTGACTTCAAGGAGAAAGCCAGTAGAGACCTGTGTCTTGAGCATAACTATAAGGATGTCCAATACTAGTAGCATCAAAGGCAACAGCACCAAATCCTGAGATAGATGGAACATCTTGTTAACTTTATGCAGATTAGGCATGTAGACTGTAATATATGAATGATTTTAGCACTGTTAAATTGTCTCTGAGGCCAACTGACATCTATAGTAGTGAACTCTCCTAACCTCCAGGACAGAGTGCGTCAGCTTGTCCTAGCTCCTGAGGCCTCTCTGGTAACCACCTGAGAACAATGGTTGCTATGGACCAGGGACCACACTGAAACAGTGAAACAATATTTCACTGCCTTGAAGTGCTTCCTGGAACTGTTCATTAAGTAATGAAGATTTGCTAATAAATTCCATACATGAGGGTTAGATAAGCCCATGTCCCTCAGAGCTGTTTGTTCAAATGACAGTAATTCTGATATTGTCTCTGATATGGCAGTACCTTATTTCTCCTTTAAAAGTAAGGGAAGAAGGTGGAGCAAGAAACCCCCTTGGCTTAACTGCAAGCTTCTGAGTCTTCTCAAAACCAAAAGAGAAAGCATACCAGAGATGGAAAAGCAGACGAACACCCACTGAGAACTACAAGGGCATTGTCAGGGCATGCAGAGATGCAGTTAGAACAGCAAAAGCTCAGCTCAAATTGAAATTGGCCAGAGATGTCAAAACCTACATGAAAGGGTTCTTCAGGTACGTAAACAACAATGAAAAACAGAAGGAAAATATTGGCCCACGGTTAAACAAGAGAGATGAAATAGTCACCAACAATGCTGAAAAGGCAGAAGTTCTCAACACTTCCTTCACCTCTGTCTTTGCCAGCACTGTTGGGACCCAAGCCTTGGGAGCAAAAATCCAGGTTGATGCAAACACAAACCCATTGTCAGTGAAGGAAAAGTGGGTATGTGATCTACTACAAGAGCTTGATGCTTACAAATCCATGGGCCCTGATGTTATCCACCCAAGGGCGTTAAGAGAGCTGGCTGATCTTGTGAGGCTGCTCTTCATAGTCTTTGAGAAGTCATGGAGACAGGGGGATGTCGCAGAAGACTGGAAGAAGGCTTATGTCACCACCATCTGCAAGAAGGGCTTAAAAGAGGATCCAGAAAGTTATAGGCTCATCAGTCTTACTTCAGTCCCTGGGAAAGTTATGAAATGAACCCTCCTGGGGGCTATCACAAGCCAAATGAAGTACGTGAGTGGGGAAAACCAGCACAGATTAACACAAGGGCAAATCGTGCTTGACAAACTTCATCACCTCTATGACAAAGTAACCTGCTTGCTTGTTATGGGGCGAGCAGTGGGCGTTGTCTTCCTAGATTTCTCCAAAGCTTTCAATACAGCTTCCCACAGCCTCCTCCTAGAGAAACTGATGCATTACAGTCTACACAAGTGGTTGGTGTGATGGGTGGGGAATGGGCTGACAGGCCATACCCAGAAGGTGGTGGTAAATAGCTCCTTTTCAAACTGGTAACCTGTCACAAGTGGTGTCCCCCAGGGACTGATGTTGGGCCCAGTGCTGTTTAATATCTTCATAAGTGATCTGGATGATGGGATCAAGTGAACCCTGATGAAGTTTGCTGATGATGCCAAACTGAGCGTGGAAGAGGACACTTCAGAAAGGAAAGTCACCCTGCAGGAAAACCTGGATAGGTGGGAAAACTGGGCTAACAAGAAACTTATGAAGTGCAACAAGGACAAGTCTTGCACCTGGAAAAACATAATCCAGGAGTGCAGCACAGGCTGGGATCTACCTGGCTGGGGACCAGTGCTGTGGAAAGGGACCTGGGAGTCCTGGTGTACAAGAAGCTCAGTGTGAGTGAACAGTGTGCTGCTGCAGCAAAGAAATCTAACAGGATACTGAATTGCATCAACAAGGGCATCGCCAGCAGAGATAAAGAAGTCATTATCCCACTCAGCACTTGCTAGGCCACACCTGGAATACTGTGTTCAGTTTTGGTCCCTGCTATACAAAAAAAGATGTGGAAGGGCTGGAGGGGGTCCAGAGAAGAGCCACAAAGATGGTCAAAGGGCTGGGGAGCCTGGCATATAAGGAAAGGCTGAGAGAACTGGATTTGTTCAGCCTTGCAAAAAGAAAGTTTAGGCAAGACCTTATCACCATGTTCCAGTATTTAAAGGTGGCTACAAGGAAGGTGGAGACTCCCTTTTTATAAGGATTCACATGGAAAAGACGAGGGCTAATGGGTACAAGTTACTCCTGAGGAGAGTCCAACAGGACACGAGAAGAAAATTGGATTCCCCAATTTGGACACTTTTAAGATTCAGCTGGATAAGGTGCTGGGCCATCTTGTCCAGGTCGTGCTTTTGCCAAGAAAGGTTGGACCAGATGATCCTTGAGGTCCCTTCCAACCTGGTATTCTAGGATTCTATGACTCTGTGATTCATAGCCAGTACAGACCCACATGGTCTGTGGAAGCTTCTCCACCTGACTCACAACCATGCTCCAAGTAAAGCAACAGAGAAGAAATAACTGAACCCAGAGAGGACAGTTTCAGACAGGATGAGTCAATCTACCATTTTGCTGCTGAAGAAGGGGTAGGGTAATGCTTTTCTTCCCCTCCATCTTTTTCTATGCCAGCATCACACTCCAGCTGTGCACCTCGTGTCATCTCAGTCACCTCCACTCTGCAGCAGTAGCTGGTACCAGCTGTGAGCTTGGAAGAGCAGGAGAGGAAGTGAAAACGACCTCATTTGATAATAGTGGTAAGCTATGATGTTGCATGAGCATTTTGGTAAACCGAAGTCTGAAAGACCTTAAGGATTCCCTCAGTCATAACATTAATAAATGTATCTTTTGGAAAAAAAAGTGAAATAAATGCTGACCCAATAAAATATTTCACCCATTGAATATCAGCCAGACAACACCACAGTGATGATTTCAGCCTATCAGTTATCCCTGTATTAACCACACAGTTATTCAACACTATTTCCATTGCTGTTTGCCCACTGCAAGAGATGAAACTCAACTGTATGGTATGTGGCACTCTGATGAAACAGAAGGGAAAGGCCAGTTACCTAAATTATTGGGAACCATCATAACTTTTTGCTTTGTTTTTTTTTTTCTGGTGGATGCAACTGAGAAAGAGAGATATGTAACAGATTTCACGACACTGGCAACTTGAGCTGCACCAGCTAAGTCAGCTAATTGCGCTGGAATAAACAGCCAACAAGCAGCCAGAACCAGAACTCTTGGTAAAAAAAGAGGACTAGATCCTTAGCTAGTTTTGGTAAGCACAGATTAAAGTGAATCAGTGGGGGCATCCCAATTTACACTAACTAAAACCCATTCAAAGCTAGGAGACTCTTCCTGCTGTTAAGTTTAATCCTTGTGCCATTTTGCCATCTCTCACAAGACAAAATTTATTACAAATTTTCTGGCTTGAGTTGCTCTGATTTTTCATACTCTTACAGCATGGGTCTGGAAACTATTAATAGAGAAATGCTGATCAGCTCAAAACTGATTTATGTGGAATAGATCCTGAAAACTGTGGAGTTAACAGGATTTAGGGAGGAAGGGATTCAGAATAGTTTGCAAGAGCCAAATGACCAGAAGCTGGGCTTTTCTGAAGCAAATTGTGTGACCTAGGCACCCAGTTTCCATTAAAATCCTGTAAGATTTCGTCTCTCAGGGCCAGTTTCCTTAAGAAGACTCCATTCCCTTTGGCCTCTGAAGTTCTCTGCAGGAGCTAGTAGATGCTGGCTGCTTTTAGAAACCTCTCTGCTACCACAACCTCTTGATTTTTTGAAAGCCGTTGTTAATAACCTTAGAACGCTATGACAAATGAGATAACTGTTTCATAAATTGTTATATAGGAAACAACTCATAGGGTTTTGCTTGACTAACTTCTTATGGTTTGTTTCTGGAAAGTAAAGAAGGAGTTGGGGTGCTCTGGTGTCCCCAGCTTTCAAAAAGGCTATTAGAAGCATCCACCAAAAAAGCGCAGTCAATGGTGAGGAAGGGATTCCCCTCGTCCAGCCCTCCAAGGGCTGTCTATGTGCGTTACTTTGAGCATAGGGGTGGTGCCCACCTCTGTGCTCAGTAGCCCTCTGTTAGACTCCAGGAGCTGACATCAGCAATAAGGTGTCAGTCCAGACTGAAATGCAAATGGAGATCTTGTGCATGGTCACATGAATGGTTATTTCCTTAAATCAATCCATCATACCCAGATTTCCATTCAGGATTTTAATGGAGAAATGTTTAATATTTAATACTAAACCCTCTTGTAAGTCTTGTTGTTATAAAGCTAATTCATCCTCTGGTTTAGCTCAAAGATACACTCAGCCTCTCTCTAAGTGATTCCTTTACAAGCAAATCCATCACCTTCTGAAAACAACTTTTTAAAGGCACAGATCTTTCCAGCTGCTGACACATTTTAAAACATGTACCTTTTCTTTCATGAGAAACACCCCAAGTATTATATGGTCTTCAGTGGAGAGAAAAATCCTTTGCTATTTTCTTAGCTTTCTTGATGGCAAGATAATTGCAAGAGAAAGCACACTCTTTGCAGCAGCTGTGATTATTGGAAGCACTATAGGAAGCAAATAAGTATGTATGAGGGTTTTTTTAGTGTACCAGAATAATAGAACAAAATGTGTGATCCAACGAGACAAATCCTTACCTGTTGTCCAACATTAATGCATAAGGGCCAGACAGCCCTTGGTGGCTCACTGTGCTAAGAGAGTGGCTTCTAGCCAGAGGGTGCTCCATCATGTCTGCAGGTGACACCCTCTCCCAGGGCATTGTATGGCAGAGGGATTTTTGTGCCAGTGTGGATCCTGGAGAGGAGCAGTGGACTCCTTTATCTATGTTTGCCTCCTTCAACTGCCTAGTGAAAGGCAGGTGGAAAGCACCGCTTCCTCCTCCTCAGCTTCTGGCTTAGGTGTTCGATCCTGGGGTGGATGGGAAGGGACAGTTACTGCAATGTCCCCAGGTGTCAGCGCTCTCACAGAAGTAATTCCACACTGATACCTGATGCACTGCTCTGGGACTTAGGACCGTATCACCGCACATTTTGTGTACCTCCCTGTCAGTAGAAAGAGACAAACATGGAGCCAGCCCCTCTTTAAGTTGCTGAAGAAGTCAGGGCAGGAAAGGTGGGCTGATTCATAATGAACATACAAGTTCTCATGGGAGACTTCAACTATCCGGATATCAACTGGAAGGACCACACGGCAAGGTGCGCACAGTCCAGGAGGTTCCTGGAGAACATCGATGATAACTTTCTGACCCAGGTGGTGGAGGAGCCAACAAGAAATGGAGCGCTACTGGATCTTGTGCTGGCAAATAAAGAAGAATTGGTTGAGGATGTGAAGGTAGGGGGCAGGCTTGGCTGCAGTTACCACGAGATGGTGGAGTTCCGAATTCTGAGAGGGGGAAGCAGAACAACAAGTAAGACTACCACACTGGACTTTAGGAGGGCAAACTTTGGCCTCCTCAGGGACCTACTTAGAAGAATCCATGGGCTATGGCTCTCGAAGGTAGGGGAGTCCAGGAGAGCTGGCTGCTGTTTAAGCAGCTCTTCCTCCGTGCTCAGGACCGGTGCATCCCTGTGCGTAGGAAATCAAGTAAACGAGGTAAGAGGCCTGCATGGATGAAAAAGGAGCTCCTAGTGAAACTCAAAGAAAAGAGTAAGCTCCATGGAATGTGGAAAGAGGGTCAGGCC
>NW_009259860.1:2111376-2119671 GCF_000687185.1 Egretta garzetta
ACAAGCTGACCATGAGCCAGCAATGTGCCCTTGTTGCCAAGAAGGCCAATGGTATCTTGGGGTGTATTAAGAGGTGTGTGGCCAGCAGGTCGAGGGAGGTTCTCCTCCCCCTCTACTCTGCCCTGGTGAGACCCCACCTGGAGTACTGTGTCCAGTTCTGGGCTCCCCAGTTCAAGAAAGATGAGGAACTCCTAGAAAGAGTCCAGAGGAGGGCAACTAGGATGATAAAGGGACTGGAGTACCTCCCCTACGAGGAAAGGCTGAGAGAGTTGGGCTTGTTCAGACTGGAGAAGACTGAGAGGAGACCTTATCAACACATACAAATATCTTAAGGGCGGAAGTCACGAGGATGGAAGCAGTCTGTTTGCAGTGGTGTCCAGCAACAGGACTAGGGGCAATGGGTGCAAACTGAAACATAAGAGGTTTCAGTTGAATATGAGGAAAAACTTCTTTACTCTAAGGGTGACAGAGCACTGGAACAGGCTGCCCAGGGAGGTTGTGGAGTCTCCTTCTCTGGAGATATTCAAAGCCCGCCTGGATGAAGTCCTGCGTAGAATGCTCTAGGAAAGCCTGCTTTAGCAGGGGGGTTGGACTAGATGATCTCCCGAGGTCCCTTCCAACCCTTGCGATTCTGTGATTCTGTGATTCTGTGAAGTTCCTGGCACTTAGATCTCAGAGGTAAAGTTGAATTTTTGTTGTTCAAATCTCCTGGGCTGTAACTTCAGACCCAACATTGCAACTCATAACTGGGTCTCAGATGGTTTTGATTAGTTACTTCCTTCTTTTTTTGGCACCTTATTTAACAAATATCATGTCAATGCTTTAGAAATCTGTATTCAGACACTAAGGTTCTTTAAGAGTAACCATAGATATTTCAAAGTGTTTTCTCAGAAACCGATGCAGGATTTGCAAACCTGTTTTGGACCTGTCAGCATGAAGATGGAGAAGAATTGACATGGGTGGTTACCTGTAAACAGGGACGTCTTGCTTTCCTCCAACTGTCTTTGACTTCCAAGTTAGAGAGGTCAACAAGCTTCACTTTCAGGGCTACTGGGCACCTTTGTCACCACATCAAATCAGGCCCTCTTTATGCCTTTTGTATGCCAACATTCACTGAATTTTGTAAGGAAAGTTTCAAAATGGCAAGTAGAAGTCATAATTCCTCAGAGGAGTACACACAACCCATTTGTTTTCTCACAAACCCAAATAGAATTAATGTGCGTTGTGGAGCCACAGTCCCTGGAAAACATCAACACTCTGACAGTTTCTTCCAGTCAACTGTTCTGAACATAACAGTTTCTTCCAGTCATCTAATCAGAAATTAAGTGTCTACAAGCCAGAGCACAGAATCTCTTAATCTCATTTTGCAGAGCAATTGTGCGTCAGGACATCAGTATTTAGACTAATATTGTCCTGTGATTTTTTCTAGACTATCCATTTCAAAATGATGACCTAGGATAGGATAATAATAGTATTTTTGGCAGCCACCACCAGTTGAAGATCATTCCTAGTTTGTATTTCATTCTTTTGTATTACCAAAAGACAGAGATCATGGCTGTATCTATCTATATCAAAATGTTACCTGCAGGTGCTTATCTGTGAAGTTAGGGGTTCTGCCTTGTTATCATGCAATATTGTATTTTAGCAAAACAGTAAATATACTTAATATTCTACATGTGTACATACACAGTTAATATACAGGGAACTAGTCTTGAAGACATTGTAAATTTAAAAAAAAAAAAAAAGGTAAATTTAAAATTCTACAGGTAGGTGTATTTCTACCAAAATGGATGCATATGAAAGCCCTTATGAAGAGTGAGGGGGAAATTTAATGACACCGTCTGAGGTGGGAACTCTTGTCTAAGAAAGTCTATTTCATAGGAAAAAGCAAGAAGAATCGAATTTTCTGCAAGGAATTATTTTTAAGGAATTGAGCAGTGCAGCAAGAGAGAACAGATAACTGCTGTTTTCTTTAGAGACAACAACAAAAAAAGAAAAGTTAAATTGTCATCATCGTCATCATCATCAGAAAAAAGATTGCTGTTCCACAGCCCACTCAATAGGTATTTGAGGCATGCAAAGGATGTACAACTGGGTCCCATGCTTTCGGAGCCACTGTTGTGAGACCTATATACCCTCCTTCACAAAAAAAAAAGAAGATAATCACAGAACTTGCAGGGTACCATAAATGTTTAAGATTTAGATAGGTGTTCTTCTAAAATACTATCAATGTATAATTAATTCACAGTAATATCCTATGGATATATTTTTCTGAATTACCCTGTGGATTTCTGTAGCTAGAATATAATTTATTAGCGGACAGACAGATGCGACTGGCTCCTCTTGTGTTTGGAGGAAATCTTGCAGGTAGTGGTGTCACCTAGCCTAGAAGCAGTCATCACCTGTGACAGCTGAGGTACAAATGAAGGCTTCTTAAAAAGAAAAGAAGAAAAAAAAAAAGAAAAGAAAAAGATAAAAAGATGAATGGGAACACCATTTCTTCGTAAATTTTTGGTTTTAAAGAATATGACTAGCATGGTAGGACAAGGCAGGTGCAATACAATGTTCTGTGGTAAAACCTCTCTGTGTTGTGAACGTTGGCTCTTAAATAGGTTTTTTGAATCCTGATGCTATTATAGTAACAGAGGGAAAGTATGTGCTATTTTCATTTCTTGGTTATTGTTGCAGCAACTTAATGGTGTTACACTGTTACAGCTCATTTTTCTGCATTTTACTAATGGGTGACAACTGTATGATTTCTTAAGGGGTGGTTGTCATTGATAAAATTTCTCTTCAATAGCTATAGTTTGGTCTTTTGTTTGGTGGCTGTTGGCACGAGTTTTCTAAAAGAAGCTGACTCTCCTAGCACAGGAAAACTAGAGGAAGGTGTTTACTTTCAATTTTAAAAATTGAAGTGATACAGATAGTCAGTCCAAAAGAGCTTGGAGTGAACTGAATGAGCTTGGACCTACCATGGAGCTGTTTAGCATCTTGGCTTATCCATGACTGAACAATTCTCCCTGAATTGACTCTTTAAATATTCTAAGTTTCAGTAAGGAACTGTGAATGGAAAAAGGATGTATCTGTGGGTATATACATATCTACATGGAGGAGTGAGTGTGTGTGTGAATGCGTGTGTGCGTGTAAAACTAAGTTGGTTTACCAAATTTGACTAATTTCTTTACCAATAGAAATTATATAACTAATAGTGAAATGACACATGTATTATATACACTACAGTCAAGATATTGCTATAACAGTTAAGAACTACCAAAACTCTACGAAAAAATAGAGGATCTTTTTTTCCACAGAATTTGAAGAAAGAAAGAAACACCCACAGATAGGCTGCAGTGTGGACTTGACAGGAAAGACAGCTAAAGAGTCGACAAGGGCTTTTTGAGGAGGGACAAGAGGATTACAGGAAAGTTAGGAATGTGAATCTGACTTTCTACAGAAAATCCAAAACATCTTTGTTGTGAGAAGCAACAGTAACATCACACTGTCGTTTACAGATGGACCATGCTGGAGGGGGAGTCTGTCTTATTAAAATACTCCTTACGGATTCAGTGAATAGAAACATTTCCTTAAGGAAATATATATGGAAACATAGCCAGAACATCTATGTATCACTCCTCATTGGGAAAATTTAATAGATCTGTAGTGATAGTTTGGAGCGTGAAAATTAGGAGCCTTTCAGTGTGCTTTACGTACTGTTCTAACAGTTACTAAGTACTTAAAGAAACTTCTGTGAAATGCCTGCAGAAGCCTGGCTTATTATTTCTCAGCTGTTCTCTGCTGTTTCTGTCAGGTTGAAACACTACTAATTACAAAATGATCCCAACTTAAGATCTAGTAGTAGGATAAAATGCCCATCAAAAAATCCCTTAATACAGATATGTGAAGTGAAACCAAAAACCATGTATCAAAAAGGAAAATATAGTTATTGTTATCACATCTGTCAAAGGAATTACCCTGTTTCAGTGAAACTCTTTTGCACTAGTTCCTGTAATAAAGGATCTAAAGGATGACTCCAGGAAGAGATCAACTTGTTAACAGAACACAGTGTATTGACTGTGTTCAAAAAGTCTGTATATTCAGCAAATCTCCATTGTAACACACCCTCTGCTATTGTAAGAACAGTAGTTCCTGTGGTGAGTATTTGACTCCAGTCTGAACTGTATCTTTTGCACTACAAAACTTCAAAGTCAGCCACTTCAGAGAAAAGAGATGGAAATGCTTTCCCTTTAACTCTGCGCTTAACAGTTTAATGAAGAGTTCTGTCTTTAAAAGGTCAGTGAAGCTACAGCGCCAGAAAGTGAGTATAACAGGATAGAGTCAGTCCTTTACACGTTTAAGACTATTTTATATGTAAGTTTATTCTGGTGATATTGCAAGTATAATCCAATCTGTCCATAAATAAGACAGGCTTGAAATTTTCATTGCTTGTGTCATTGTGAAATTTGAGCAACTCCACTGAAGGCCATGATTATGTGGGGACTGCCTGGCACTAGATTTAAGCCTGGGCTTCCAGCATCTGAAGAATTTTCCTAAAACTACAGAAGAAAAATAGGTGTTTGATTTGCTCTTTCATGCCCTTGCCCTTCTCTATAATAGAAAGGATTGAGGATTAGCTAAACTTAGTTTGCTCTGGTTCAATAGTCAGCAATGGCGGGCATTTGCTGTGTACTTGACCTTTGCCTTGTCACTTTCTAATAAAAAAATAAAGGAAACATAAGGAGGACATTTATGTAGGAGCTGTAAACACTTGGCTTGTGCTTTTTATGCATGCACTTAATGTTCTTGTTTAACTCTCCCGGAAGAATTTATAACAGTTGCTAGGCACAAGCAGTTGATGTGCGCTGTTTGTGGTGGCAACATGAAATCGGCTACCGTAAAATGTTCTGGTTAATAAAGGATGAAACACTAAGCTCTTAGTCAACAAACGTCTGGGGCAAACTTGACAATTCTTTTTACAAAACCAAAGCTCTAAAATTAGAGGTATGATATATGGTCCTGTCCTTGCTTATGTTGTTTTTACGCTGCACTTAGGCTAGTGAAAAACTTAGAAGAAGGAGGATCAGTCTGAGAGCTGGTGTTTATGTATGTATGTATGTGTACATATGTATAGATATACACGTCCTGATTAGTATGAGATTCCTTATTATTCTTGGTCCTGATTGAATAAAATTTTACAGCGATGAACAACATCATACCGTTGTCAAGAACTGCATGTAAGAGGAACAAGCACCTCTGGGGTTTGGTTGGTAATTCTTCAGGTTTGCTCTCTTTCTACCAAACAGGAAATAGTTATCATAATTAAATACACTGATGTAACCTAATAGCAATTTCTCCACCACTTACACAGAGTACAAGATGTAGGGCATAGGACCTCAAGGACCCAACCTCCTGAGGTCAGTGCAAAGGCTTGGAAAAATATCTTTGCCACATAAATATATTTTTTCCATAGTAAGTATATTTTAAAATACTGAATATTGAAAAAATATCTGCTGGGGCAGGGGAGGGAAGGGAGGACAGAGCAAATGCTCAGCTGCTGTAAATCAAGATAGTTTCATTTCAGTTAACAGAGATATGCTAATTGACCCCCACTGGTAACCAAGAACCAATTCCTTTAGCCTTGAAGATCCAGCTCAGTGTGCACTTATCACTGATAGCAAAAGGATTGGGCCAAACATATGGGTGTTGTAACTGAAGATAGCTGGGCTGATTTCAGTGGAGCTCTGCCAGTGTATGTCACCTCAGGGTTTGGTACAACAATTTCAGGCTAAGAAGATGCATTCCTTTCAGAAGATTAATTATGTTTTATATGCATTTACTGGGTACTTTTGGGGTATGTTGGCTACATAATAAAAAGCAGGTAATAAAAAGAAAAAAGCAACCTGAATTTGCAGGTGGTCCATTTTATTGGACTAAAAATAAAAGGCAAGCATTTGAGAATCACAGTGTCTTCCTTAAGAGCTGGAGAGGAGGACAAGTTGGGGCAGCAGAAATGAGAGCCTGGTTCTGATTCAGGCTTCATAATTATATTCAGAGACAGAGATCAAAGCAGGAGCTGAGCAGGAAATGGCAGAGGGAAAGTCAGGTGCAGATATCACACCCTACACCATCACCGTCATCAGCCAAATTTTGGGAGCCAGTCCAGTGTGGTGAATGAATGTGTTTGTTTAAAATAATTGCCTTGACTGAAGCTCATTATTGTTTTCTTCTGACTACTGTAGGTGGGAGCTACTACCAGCTGTTTCTGGCAGTACAGGTAGCCGGGCTAATACAGCTGCCATCATTAACACATGAAATATCCTGGAATCTTTATTGAGCTTCTCCTCAGTCTTCCCTAGGAAAAGTGCTGGTGAAACAGGGGAAAGTGGACCTGAAGTCAATGAAGACTTACTTCCATCTTCCAGAATACCCTAATAGAAATAAAAAACACCATTCAGAGATTTCAGCAGATTAACGTGCAGTAAAGCAACAGCCTGTAGTAGTTCCATGACAGGGGGAAGATCTTTTTTGTTTCTTTCTTTCTTTTTTTCCTTAAAAGGCAGCCTTTTTTTTTTCAGCTGTCTACTCCAACTTTATGTATAATGTCAGATGAAGAGGCAGTTTTGGCAAGACAATAGTGAAGTGGATCAGTCTGCATACATGCAATTTTCTAATTAGTATGAAAGCTATCAAAAGAACATTCCAGTTGCATGTACACACTCCAGACTCAACAAGCATCAGTGCAAAGTTTGCTAGTTATCCTGGTCTTTATTTTATCCTGTAGTCTTTGTTTCATGGGGTCTCTGCCCTACCAACTGCACCAGATGGACATGTGTAATTAAATGCATTGATTCTATCAGGGAAGATGAAATTGCAAATTTTGCCTTTGCAGTTACTGGAAATGCAGCAAAATCTGTTGAAATAAAGAACATTTATATTAGTCTAAAATGTTTAAATCCCATCTTTGTGTGTAAAGGCATATTAAATATACATATTTCAGACATCCAAATTTGAACTTGGTTTTATGTTCTTTGGTGTCACATTACTTAACTAATTTGAGGTTTGAGCTGGGTATTTCAACAAGTGAGCAAAGTTATTTGCTGGGAAGGAGTGAATAGCTGGTCCTGGAGGTACTATCTAATATGCTCTGTTTTGATGCTTGCCTGCTCTGGGGGAAGCCCCAGCTGGGGGGAGAGACCTACTGTGCAGATCTAGCCAAGCTTCTCCTCAGCTTCTCCCTCTTAAGGTTTCCCTCTTGAAGACAGCCGTCTTGAAACTCTTCCTAAAGGTGCGCGAGGGGTTTAGAGCAATCCCTAAGGACTGTGTGCACACAGCACAAAGTACTCATTAAAGAACAAGTAGGGGCAGGAGCTGCTACACAGAAAAGGGTACAATGTATGATATAAAGGGAAAGCCCAGGCAAAATGAGAGGAAGTCTGATAGCGGATACAAGAGAAGAATCTGAGAAGACAGGCAGTATTTAGCTTACAGAAGAGGGCAATTTTATGAATGATCAGAACATTGGTAACCACATTTTCTCATGTAAAAGTTTCAACCTTTAGCTTAGAAGAACATAAAATTTCTAGAAGCTTTTGTGATGGGTCTTAGAGCAGGTTTCATTCCCATCCCACTTTTAAAGCAGAAGGCAGGAGGCAGGTTACCCCTTACTGAAAGTAATCCGGCACTGACCCCTGTCAGGAATCAAGCTTTCAGTATGATCAGGCAAATCTTCCTGACAGGAGAGTTACCTGTGAGCTGCATCAGTTTGCCTTGGCTTTCACCCATTCCTGTGCCAGCTGGAGTTATTTCCTGCTGGGGAGTCTCCAGAGAGGAACGGGTGGTGTGCCTAGCAGTCAGCTCGCTCACACTTGTCTTTCTCTTCGGTGTGAAGATGTCATAAATTTCAAAAGAAATAGTCACTTCAAGGTATGTCAAAATATATGTTCAATTTTATTTAAACTGCCCACTTTTTTGAATACAGAGCCAGCTATCTATCTATTTAGGTACCAATGACCCAGAACTTTGGCATCCAAGGGACAGAACAACATACAAAATCCTTAACATTCATTAACAAAACCACGCTGCCAAACTGTGTGCTGACAAAATGCTGAAAGTGAATGTGTAAAACCCTTGCAGCCTGATCTCTCAAGATATTTCAGAGTCTATGGTCTTTCCAACTGACAAACTCCAGGCTTGCAGTTATCGTTGTAACAAATTTTTAATTTCTCCTTTCCTGCTGCTTTAGGAAAAGACTTGCCCAGTTCTAGGACACTGACCTTGTTCTATTTTATTTTTTCCCTA
>NW_009259860.1:2119685-2123368 GCF_000687185.1 Egretta garzetta
TTCCCTACATAAGAAAAATTCTTACACTTTTCAGTTATCCAGACTTAAAAATCACTCCTGAATCTAAATAGCACCTTCCTAAAGGAAATTCTTATCACATATAACAGCATTGCTTTCATCATTTCTATATGCATGGTGAATACAGAAATTTAAAGAATGACAGAGATATAAAATTCATAATCACAGTTATTGAAAGGCTCATTATGTATACAAGAGCACAGCTTTCACAAGGCAGTAATTTCTATGATGCATCCTCACTAAAACTAATTTTTAAATAGGCTGAGCAACTTGTGTTATACAACAGGTTGTGCGGACAGGTACCAATATTTATTACTAATACTTTAATTAAATATTGCTTGCAGTTAAATGTATGCACTTCCTTAATTATCCCCCTCAGCTATGTAGATTGTAGCAAATTCAGTATAAACCAAATGTAGGAGATATTCTTGGGACCTGGAGACTTCATGCAAGCCCAGGATCCAGATGGTGAAAGTGTCAACCTACTGTTGCTGTGGAGATTGTGCCAGATATGCATTTATTCCCACATACAACACTCCGGAGTTTTATCGCTAACAGACTAGCCACTTGGTGAGAACAGGCTGGAGTCTGGATTGCACCGCTCAGCGGCAAGTGAGAGGAAAGGGTGGCTGGATCCTAGAAACTATTCAGAAACAGAAGACCTACAGGGTTGACGCAAATGCTTTCATTCCTAGTAGAAATTACTTCAATTTTTGCTTCTAGGATTTCAGGATCAAACAACTTTGAATTCAAAGCACCTCAAGTCTATCAACAACCCACATTCCTGCCAGCCAAATCTTGGGAATTTCACATAGCTCTGGCTTTTATCCCTGATTTCACTTGGCTTTCACCTGACTCATCATGCCTTTCTGCTCTTCACCTCACTCATGTTTCTCAGGGGTTTTGGTTTTGTTTTCTTGTTCTTTTCCAGGTAGATCCCAGGATTATGCCTTTTCTCTGAGAAATGATCCATTTGAATCTCCTAGCCAGAATTGCTTCTTTCATTTTCAAGCTCATTGGGAGTGGCAGAAGGGGACAATACATCTTGTCTTCTACTTTTGCACATGTTTTCTCTTGGCCTCTGTGGTTTTAGTCCTTGTTTCTCTCACTAACCAAAATTCCCAATGAGCCTTTTATTTTTGTCCCCAAAATACTGTTTTTCCTCACAGTCTTTCAATCCTTCATCATCCTAGCCACTGGATTAATTTAACAGTTGAACTAATAGCCAGGATAAGGCAGGGAAACCCCTTCTTCTGCCACCTGGCTGTTACTGCAATAACCAAAAAACAAGAAGACAATTTCAGTAATTCTATT
Source organism: Egretta garzetta (assembly GCF_000687185.1). Classification (NCBI taxonomy): domain Eukaryota; kingdom Metazoa; phylum Chordata; class Aves; order Pelecaniformes; family Ardeidae; genus Egretta; species Egretta garzetta. The sequence goes on from NW_009259860.1 coordinate 2,121,018, forward strand.
TTAAACCTAAAGGAAAAACAAGAACCCAGTATTCACAGGTAACTGAGTAGCATTCTGAGTAGAACTGTATTTTTTTCATTCGTGTAGCAAATTCACTTCCATGTAACAATGCTAGTTAAAACCCATGACTGTTAACATCTCATTCATTTCAAGTCATGCTTCCCTTCCTGGTCTTCAGCAAGTGCAAAGGGTATGGTAGCTGTGGCCACTTTCTCCCTTCGGTGGAAATCTGGCAGCTGCCAGCTGACTTGTTTCACCTTCTCACCTCCCTGGCAAAACTCCTCAATGTTTGTTTGGTGTTGATGTAACCATCAAACCACCCATTGCTGACACTATTCCTCTTTCTTCTCTCTTTACTTCTGTTGGGACAACCACCAGAGAAATGAGAGGGAAAGAAATATATGGGAGAGGCCATCAGAGAATATAGTGATGGGCAACACATTGATGGACAACACAGGAAGAAGCATATCCTGGGCCACATTCAGATCTCATAGTTTACCTGCACTATTCCACTTAAATTAGTGGATTTTTCTCTGATCCCAGAGCAGTATCCATTATATCTGTCGGCATCATTGTTACCAATATTATTCACCATGCTGTAGTGAAAAGGACAAATCTCTGCCTCAAAGATTTTGCAACCTGCAATCCCTACACAGCAGGCATTTAGGACTAAATGTATGCAAAGGCCTATAATTTCCTTCATATAGAGCTGAGTCAAGGGGTTTTCATGGGAAATAAGAGCTCTCATTTGGAAGAAAGAGTGAAGGAAACATGGGCTTGCAGGCCTTGAAGGAAGTTCCTGACTCACCGGGCTTGGTCCATTGCATCCAAACAAGATGGGGTTCACCCTGAAGGGCCCTCAAAACATCTGCTCCACATACCAGCAGCAAAATACCACAACACATTACAGCAAAATTGCAAGCCACCAAATGGACCAAAAGCCATATTGTACCACAGGAAGAAAATGGAAGGGAGGGATCAGAGGCACCCCAAAGTATTGGCAGTAGTGGGCAATTAACTGAGGAAAACATCCAGAAGTTTTTAGGCTATGAGCTACACTTGCCTTCTCCAGAGAGAGTGGTGGAGGGGGGAAGAAGCCCCTCTCAGTTTGATACAGGAGTTAAAAAACTCCTTTGATTCCAAACCTGTTAGATGATGAATCTGATGAGTCCAGCAGTGCACTTTCCTGGGATAGTGTGATGCCACTAGAAGCAGCAGCACAACTCAGAATCAAAAGCAGAAATAGTCTCTTTTCTTTGTCTCAACTTCACAGTTCTGTTTAATTTTTATTTTTTATTATAGATTTGCTTCATGCAAACTACATTGAGGGATGTTATTTCAGTTGCTTAGTAATTTTCAGGATGTGTTAAGAAATTAATGAAAACTCCAAATACAAAACATAAATAAATACTACTGCTTATAATATCACTCTGATTTCATGGTCATGAAATAAAATATACTCTATGTTTTAATATAAAATAGTCCTTCATATAATATAATGGTTTGGGTTGGAAGGGACCTTAAAGATCATCTAGGTCCAACCCCTCTGCCCTCCACTAGACCAGGTTGTTCAAAGCCCCATCCAACCTGGCCTTGAACACTTCCAGGGATGGGGCATCCACTGCTTCTCTGGACAACCTGTTCCAGTGCCTCACCACCCTCATAGTGAAGACTTTCTTCCTTATATCTAGTCTAAATCTATTCTCTTTCAGTTTAAAGCCATTGCCCCTTGTCCTGTCATTACATGCCCTTGTAAAAACTCCCTCTCCATCTTTCTTGTAGGCCCCCTTTAAGTACTGGAAGGCTGCTATAAGGTCTTCCCAGAGCCTTCTCTTCTCCAGGCTGAACAACCCCAGGTCTCTCAGGCCATCTTCATCAGAGGGTTGCTCCAGTTCTCTGATCCTCTTCATGTCCTTCCTCTGGACTCACTCCAAAAGGTTCTTGTCCTTCTTATGTTGGGGGCCCCAGAGCTGGACACAGTACTCCAACTGGGGTCTCACCAGAGCAGAGGGGCAGAATGACCTCCTTTGACCTGCTGGGCATGCTTCTTTTGATGCAGCCTAGGGTACGGCTGGCTTTCTGGGATGCAAGCACACACTGCTGGGTCATGTTGAGCTTCTCATCAACCAACAGCCCCAAGCCCCTTTTCTCAGGGCTGCACTCAGTCCATTCTCTGTCCAGCCTGTATTTTTGCTCAGGATTGCCCTAACCCATGTGTAGGACCTCGCACTTGGCCTTGTTGAACTTCATGAGGTTCACATGCATGTGTATGAAGGGACACCTTTCTGTTGGCTGTGTTCACCTCCTAAAAATGGCAGCCACTGCTATGAATGCAGACCCTCCCCCCATTT
>NW_009259860.1:2128293-2228182 GCF_000687185.1 Egretta garzetta
ATGCAAGCACACACTGCTGGGTCATGTTGAGCTTCTCATCAACCAACAGCCCCAAGCCCCTTTTCTCAGGGCTGCACTCAGTCCATTCTCTGTCCAGCCTGTATTTTTGCTCAGGATTGCCCTAACCCATGTGTAGGACCTCGCACTTGGCCTTGTTGAACTTCATGAGGTTCACATGCATGTGTATGAAGGGACACCTTTCTGTTGGCTGTGTTCACCTCCTAAAAATGGCAGCCACTGCTATGAATGCAGACCTTCCACAGATTGTAGAAGAAGAAGAAGAGAGTTTTAATCTAGCCCCTTATTCCCACTGATTTTTTTCTGAACCTACCCATACAGAAAACTTATGTATTTGCATAACTTCTCTTAAGCACACATGCTTAAAATAGTACAAAATTGGCCACTGTTCAGATGAGTCAAAATAAATGATAGGGCCAGCAAAAAAAATTGTATTAATATGTCTAAATAGTGACTTTCCCCAAGCTCTGCAATCTGTGAGATCAGGTCAGCAGACCACCACCCATCTCCATGCTGCACGATATGCTCAGATCAAACTCTTCACTGCAATGCTTGAAAGGCTCCTGATCCCCAAGGAAAATAATAGATGGTCAGGAAACTGTGTGCTAAGTTCAGAAACTATTTCAGATGTAGTGTACTGTGCCTGAAAGGAAAGCAAACTTATTACTCACAGCTGCATTGCAACAAATTCAGAGACGAAGCCATTGAGGGCCCCTTTGTATTTTCTTTGGCCTCCACACAAGTTGTTGACATCATTTCAGTCTTCACCATTCATCTACTGCTGTTCTGAGTTCAAAGCTGTATTTCAAAGATGAGAGAAGTTCTGGTCAATCAGTGGGGGGATTCCTCTGGGAACTCCTGCACCTTTTGCTATTGCCTGAAGCAACTGATCTCATGCGAGAATGACATCGAGTAGCCATGCATACCTTTAAAATGTTCACTTGGTGAATTCAGGGCTCTAAGTATTCAAATAAATTCATAAGCAAATACATAAATAAACTCATAAGTAGAAACAGAACTACACAATAGCTGCAAAGATATTTATGCTTTTTGTATTATCTCATAGAGTTGCAACCCACAGAGTGGCTGAGATTGGAGGGTGCCTCTGCAGGTCATCTGGTCCAACCAACCTGCTCTAGCATGGCCACCCAGAGCCAGTTGCCCAGGACTATGGCTTTTGAATATCTCCAAGGATGGAGACTCCACAACCTCCCTGAGCAACCTGTGCCAGTGCTCAGTCACCCTCACAGTGAAAAAATGTTTTGTGATGTTCACACAAACCCACCTGTGCTTCATCTCGTGCTTATAGCATCCTTGGTTTTCTTAAATTTGGGCTATCACAATTTCATGGGTGGTATTCTGGGTGAGCTAAAACACAACTACTGACACTAACTTTCATAATGCACCATGCAGAGATAGTAAGAAGTCAGGGAGGGCTGCAGACACAAGGAGACAAAACTTCTGAATTAATGGCTCTAACATTGATTTGAACAAATTATTTACAGCAAACCATTGTGTAACCATTTTACAGAAAAGCCAGGACTCAGATATAAGTGAGTTAAGCCGTGGTCTAGCACACCAGCTCACCTGTGTTTGTGAATTAAGTGCTTGAAAGTCACTGAAAGCATTGGCTTAGCTGGTTAAGTTGCTATTTAGTTTAAACTTCAGTGTAAACTCCATATGCTACAGTAGGTCAGGCGGTTACTGGATCCTTTTTGAGGGGTGTGCAATTTCACCCTCATGAGGGTGAAGGACTTTGGTGTGGAAGACCAGGATAAAGCTCACTCAGCAGAGTTGAGCATCGGCTGTGCTGTACCCCGCCCTTGCATCAGCTTCTCTGGGAGAGTGCTGGTGCTTTGCGTAGGATTGCACAAATCCAGACTCAAAGGAGAGTGGAAGTGGGTCACCAGTCTACAGAAATGTAGGCTTCAGTCACAGTAAAACAGCAGCAGAAATACAGCTCCTGGCTCGTACATTGTCATTTCCAGAGGTGCACTTAAAAATCTTTCGCCTTTTCCATTTTGGCGAGACAAATTTTCTGAGATGCTGCTTTTTGCAAGGTCTCTTTTTCATTGAAATGTACCCTTTTTCTAATAGATGTATGGTATATGTTTGCAGTAATTACAGAAGATGTTGTCCTTTTCATTTATGCCTGCGCAATCCAGTTTGACATCATGTCATAAAAGTTTATGTGTTGTGTTCTCTGAGCTCCTTACTAATATCCCTGGCATTCTCCCTGGCTATCCAAAATCAATACCATTGCTCCTCTCTCAATAAAAAATGGAGCATTGAACAGGGTCCAAATGTGCATGCTGACAATTCGCAGCAATTAGATGCTGTGCTAACAAATGACCATCCCACAGGGTGATAAAGCAAGACCAGAAGGATCACCGATGTCTTTCACAGGGGAGCCTACGAATAACTGGGACTTTTAAGAAGTGGATACACTCTCTGTCCCTGTCTCTCTCATTTGACAGTCACAGAAATAGTGAAATCAGGACAGGGAGGCATTCAAATTAGGAACCTTGGCGATCAATTTTTACTTGCAGCTGGTGGATTGTAATCAATGTTAATTAACCAGACTCCTTTTCAGACCAGGCTACACTGAGAGAGCAACTGCATATATTTTTGACCAGGACAACTGATTTTGCTGGTCTTCAGAAAGGGACAGAGCGATGGCTTTGTCAGCTGCAACAGAATACAAGATTAGTGAAAACAAAATGGAGATACTTTAAGTCCTTTAGGAAAATATGCCTTCAGGGATAGGGAAAACAGCAGCACATATCTCATTTATGCAACTGACAGTGGGATGGAGCAGTGCTGACCCTGTGGCTCCTAGTTCAAATTCAACCCTAGTTGTGGAGGCCAGAAATTATTTCTTTTTCTTTCAATAAACTATGCAAAATAGATATTAGTTCTCAGGTCAAGTTCAGGAAAAAAAGTGCTGAATCAGAAGTGGCACCCACAATGTTACAGTCTTCACAGATTTCTCTTGTGCATTTGATGCTATTCATAAAGCCCTATTCTTTTAAGGTTGCAATTAGGAGAGCATTTTAAATTTCTGTATTAAAAAGACCCCCAAAGTTTCCATTTTCATTGCTGCAGAATGGTTGAAAATGTGAAAAAAATGTACTCCAAAAGCATGAAATCCAGAAGATTATTGTAAGCATATCCGCCTTCTTATTTTTAAAGAGGGTAGGAGAACAGTAGGAGAAGGGCTGCATCCTGGTGTTCAGACCCAGGTTTGGCAACACTGCACTCCTGGAAAGACAGCCAAAGACTGAACAAACATACAGGCTAAGTTGTCCTCTCCTCTCGCAAAATGCTTGCTGCCAGATGGGTGGACAGAGTCAGAGAAAGCTGATACTGTTCCTGCATGAGCTATACCTGTTCTTCAGATAAACAAAGGAGTTCATTTTCTTGTGCTGTCAGACTATTGCCTCTTCCTGACACAAGACTCTTTAAAAATTCACAGTGCAAGGGGAAGGAAAATATACTGCAAAGCAGGATTTATATACTTGCCTATATGCAAATCTTGCTGCATTGATCTGTGAATTTAGTGAATAAAGCTATCTTTCCAGGGATCTTTGACTGGAATAAAAATTGAGGCTTTCAATGAACTCTGCGTGGCACAAGACCGAACTCTAGATAGCACCAGAAAATATTGTTATTCCCCAGGCTTAGTGGGGGGCTTGATTGCAAACTCACTGTGACAGGGACCTTTTCTGTTCTGCATTTGTACTCTGGAAGCCAGCAGGACATGGTTTCCAATTAGTTCTTCTAAGCACAGCAGTGATACATAGGAATTAATGCAAAACTAGTATGAGTGACTTGGTCTAAGAAAAGGCAAAAACACTAATACAGTGTGCTGTGCTGTATGGATGGTAGCAAGTAAAGCTGTGATTTTCTTGGTCACAGTTACCACGGGCAAATCACTTAAAGACTGTTGCTCAGTTCCCTCTGTGTGCAGTTGGAATTACAATAACTCCTTCCTTCTGTCCTCTCTCTTGTCACTTAAGGTGTAATCTTGCAGAATAGGATACTTTCTTTTATGAATTTGCATAGCATCTACCACAGCTAGGACTGAGGGAGTACAGGGAAGGACGTGTCTTGACTCCAGAGAGGTTTGTTTGGATTGCTTGAAATTATTAACTGGGGAAAAAAAAATCTGGACTAGTCTATGAAGTTTTATAAACCACAGAATTTCTTTCTCAGCTTCATTTTGGAGTTGTCTTTTTTTTTTTTTCTAGGAAATGTAAGGGAATATGGAGAGCATATGCCAGGAGTGTAATTTAGCCCCGTTTTATTACAGATATGATCTACTGCTACCAGAAGAAAAAGGTAGCCTCTGCCTAACGCTGCTGCTACAGGAGGTAGCAGAGGCACCCCCTGTGCTTTATGCAGTATGGTTACCCAAACTCACAGTGCAGAATTCAGAGCTACAGGAGCAAGAGGAAACACAGACTGCCTTCTGGTGCGGAGAGCTGGAAGCCACTCCTGCTTCAAAAGAAGAAAAAAAACCAAAACAAAACCACGGGACCTGATTTTACAAGCACATACTTGCTGACAATAAGCATTAAAATTACCACTCCAGGTATTCCTAGAATAGTCCAGATACAGAAAGCAAGCCTCCTTTTCTCTTTCTCTCTTTAAAATGAGCTGGTTTCTAGCTTTCCATGAAGCAGAAACTTCAGTCCGAACTGAGCATGTGGATCATAAGCTGTAGTAAAATATATGTAACCAAGAGACATATAAAGAGCTTTTACTATGAAAGAAGCAAATATAACTGATCTGCAAGAGGGATCATTTCATTTGTGATTTACAATATACAACAAAAAAGTTTTCACATAATATAACGCTGTAAAAGCCTTGGGTGTCATCATCCTGAACTGTAATCAGGTGGCCTCTGGTAGGCATTAATAAATTTATCACAGAGGTAACAGTGAGACTTTCAGTGTGGGATAAGTTGCAGGTACTTTTGTACCTGGCTTGCTTCTTTTTGGCTGTTTTAGTAAACCTTAAATGACTGAACTTTACTTTCAGAAGCTCCTCAGATAACGATGCCTCAGCTAGTGGATACTATGTCAGCATTGCCATAAAGACTTCTCTAGGTCACAGGTTGCTTGTCAAACTCCACATTAGCTGAAAGGCCATTTAGCTTGGTGGCAGGATTGAATGTCCTGGTGTATGCAAAAGGTCTTGTGTCTGATGTGTAGAAATAATATCATGGTTGTTAGGACAGCTGAAAAAAAATCTACTGACAATAACATTTGAAAAAGGGTCTGGTTTGTTCCAAGCTCAACACTGAAGTGAAGTTCATCTGTAAAGTTCGAATTTTGATTTATTTCTAAGCAAATTTAAACCAGCTTCTTTGTCTAATATGAGGTTCAAGAACAGACCTTCAGACCTTTCTGTTAGAATTTGCTTAGAGATTTTGAATACATTTGAAAACAGCAGTAGTCAGAGCATGCCAAACTCCAGCAGTTCAGAATTAACAGTGGTTTCAAAGGGGGGCAGTTTCGGATGATGTGAGCCATCCAATGTTATGTGATTCCAGGAGACAGATCAGCAGAGAAGTGGATGAAAAGCACCACGAAGTTTCTTCAGTGTAACTGGGATCTGTCCCAGGCAGGTCCACCAAGGTAAAACTAATACTTGTCCACTTTTTTTCTTGTCATAAAAGGAAAAAAAGATACTTTCATTGGACATCTTTTATCTTTGCAAAACAAAAAATTATTTCACACCTAACCAACACCTAGAGGAAACTACCATTGATGACCCAGTTTATTATGACTTGTTAATTACATGATAATAACAATCTTGCGTTGAATTCATTTCACATGTCTCTTGATCATACCAAAGTTCAATTTCTACAAACTGAAAGCCGTTATGATTTAAAGTTTCAAGGCAGTGAAGGTTATATGCACTCACAGGTATTTCAGACTTGCAAGTATCGCCAATTTTAAGACTTCTCCTGTATCCTCACAGAAGCTCAGCAGTGGGGGCTGAAAACATTTCTCATTTCTGAAGTCACCCTGCCCAAGAGAGTTTTCACTGATGGAACATTTTGCTGAACTGAATTCAGGAAACTACAGACAGACACACTAACACCCCATTACTGCTAGCACAGCTGAAACCTATACCCAAATATTAGCAAAGGATTAGCAAACTCTATAGTGAAACTTGCATTCAGAGCAGCCCTGGAACATGTCAAGTATTTAAGAGACACTTGCAAAAAATCCTCATTTCTTATTCACCAAAGACAGGGCATTCAGCACCTTGCAAGATTGAGGCCTTTCAGTGGGTAACCTTCTACTACTTCATAGGTATCACTTTATAGCATCCCAAATGATTCAACCCGTACTGAAGACTACCTTGTCCAAGCAACTGATGTATTTGCTGGTCCCTTGAGTGGTTCCTTGAGATATTTGTGTAAAGGGATCGTTTTATCCAACACTGAAATACAGCCTCCCCTGTGGTATAACTTGGCAACTTATTTAATTGCACAGAGCAATGCTGTATGAGAGGTTTAAAATGGAAAGTGAAGGCCATGAGAAAACAACCCTCCCTTAACAGCAAGTGGCTTAGATACTTTCCTGCTTGTACTGGAAAGCATTCATTTCAAATGGAGTATAACTCAACATCACGGTGGGTCAGACACTATGGCTTTGCTGATTTAATTAATATGAAAACATGGGGAACAGCTGAGGATTGCCTGTATACATTCGGGCTCTAGAATCCGTACTTCTTTTCAGGGCATAAAACATTTTTGGATCTTATCAGACAGAAGATGCACCATGCTAAAGAGTCAAATAAACATGGCTTTGGATGAAAACAGTGTGATTTAGCAAGAGGCTAGGGATTGTTTTTGAAAGGATACCAACAAGTAGACTGAGCACCTTTTTTTCATAAAAGTGGTCTGTCCTATTTTCTTTTCATTGCAGTGCTAGTTTTCTAATGCCTTCACCAGCAAAAATCCTGTTGGCACAAATGCCTGTTAGGTTTGCCATTGGATGAGTTCATTGCCCTGTATGTGTCCAAGCAGAATTCCAGTGATATTTTCAAAGACACAAAGCAATGCAAGTGAGTTTTACCTTGCAGACACAGTGTTTGGTGTTAACTGCAGGTTCTGTGGAATGACAAACTTAATTAAAGGTAAAAAACACAATCGTTTTGGATTGTGTGACAATTCTTTGTTAGGGCTCACATGACAGCCAGACTCTTTCAGCAAACTCATTTTATGTTGGCTAGAGGAAAATGGCACGTTAGTGTTAGATCTTCTCCTCCACTTACCTTCTTTTCATAGTTTCTTCTTCATGCATCTTGGTCATTGAGCAGTACTGACGGCCAGATAAAGGGATCCGAACCCTGGTATCAACCATTTAACTTTCAGAGAATTCAGAAAGATCAGGAAATATATCTTAAATTGGTGAAGAGAATTGAGCATTTTCAAAGGGCAATTCAGACCTGACAGAAGGTCAGCTATCCTTCCACTGTCTACAACAGAGCCAACCTGTGGTGAGGAAGTCCCTAAGTTAGATGCTTCTATACAAGTGTCTGAAATTGGGTAGGATGAACAAGAACCAAGATGTAGGTTGCCATTTCAAAACACAGTTTGGCTTCCAGGAACTCAGAAGGTAGCTTTTCAACATTCATGTGAACAACAGAGGAAATACTACGAATCACTGTAAAGCAATCAGTTTCCCAACTCGACCAACAGCTCATTAAAGTATGTCTTTAGTATCTTATTGCTATTGTATTATGTTACATGCAAGAAGAAGTCAAAGCAGACAGGGAAATATGTCCAGCCATAGTTTCATCCACAACACATACATGATGGCAGTATTGTCTGCAGTGATGAATGGAAGCAATGCAGGAGATGTCAAAGAAAAAAACCCGTCTGCCCCAACTTGCTGTTCCACCAGTTGTCTGGCAGAAAACATACAATAAGACCAAGAGAGTCTGTAAAAATGTTGGATGCAGATTTGAGGGGGAGAGTAATGGAAATGGAGTTTTTCTGGAACATGCAAAAGAAATAAAGAAGGATGAGTGGAGCCTGGCAGCAACACAGGGTTTGCAGGGAGGTGAAGGAAACAAGAGCAAAGAGACAAGCTAAAAGTGACAGTGACAGAAAATGTATCTGTAGAGAGAAGCTAAAGACAAAATATAGCCAAGCAGAGTAACCCCACAAAGACCTCTACCGTGAGCATTCTGAGGCTGAAATTTTATTTTCTGTTTATTTTACAAGGTGTAAACTATGGTCTTTCAGTTAGAAAACCCTTCTATTAAATAATTTCTTTCTAAAAAGACAAGTTTCCTTATTAAAACTGCTGTGGGTTTCACAGTCTCTCCAAGCAATTCTTGGGGTTTTGTGCCCTTGCTCTCAAACAAGGGCTAAATTCTGAGACCTATTAATCATGAAGCAGATCCTGGTATATGCATACAGCCCCATGCAAGGTAATCAGAGACTGTGCTGCTCATTATATCTAAAAATTAAAATGCAGCTGTTGAGAAATTGATATAAACTAACTACAGTAGCCTGGAGTTAAATATTTATATTAGTAAAAACTGGCCTAGCTCTTGAGTTCCTAGAAGATCAGAGTTAACTTTCAGCTTGTGACTCAATTGTGAAACAATTCCATTTTCTCTTCTCAAGCGAGCAGACAGCCCAAAACAGCACCCCTGGGAAGACATGATTCTGTAAATGAGAGATTTTCTTCGCTGAGTCTTAAGTACGAAGTTTTCAGATGATTCTGTGTAAGTCTTTATTATTAACTATTTTACAAATTATAAAAATAAGTGAGAAAGAATAGGGACAACCTGTATCAAATATGGCTGTGTACTGGAAAAACATATATACAATCTGTTGTGAATTACATTCTGGTTTGGTATCTCGCTTTGGTTTAATTTTTGGTTGGTTTGTGGGGAAGGGCTACTGCTGTCAGGGATTTTCCTGTGCTACTCCCCCTCTTACAGAAAAAAAAAAAAAGGAAAACACCTTAACATGGCCAAGGAAAGTATGAGACAACACAAAGCACAAAAACCCACTCAAAACCAAGTGGCCAAGCAATATGGATTTCTGCCCACCATTCAAAAAATAAAATTAGCTGATGGCATTGCTGCATTTTTTTGAAATCAAAAGCAGCCATATACTTGTGAAATTAAAGTATTATTTTAATCAGAAAATCTGAACTTTGTGTAACATAGCTGATGTTGGACAAGAGTCAGTATCAGGAGTAAATGCTGAAAGGGGCATTGTGAAGTTTGATAGAAAAGCCTTTCTTATTTACACTTTCGTGGACGATCTAGAAAAAAGTATCTGAGCCATCCTATTAATAGAAAAGAGAAGTCATTAAACTTTGCTGAAAACAGAATGAAAATTCAACACCATGTCAACTTTGAACCTCATTTAACAGAAATGAATGATTAAATGTTCTTTGTATTTGGGGAGGTCTGGGCCAAACCTTTAAGCTGTTACAAATAGACTGCAAATATCACAAGGAGACTCAGTTTGGAAACCTGTTTAGCCAACATAACTTGAGAAAAATAACTCCACGTCGACAGGGGGCGAGTTTGGCAGAAGGTTCCTTTTGCCTGTATGGCTCACCTGTGTTAGTGAAAGGCTAGTTTGGAAACCACAGCTTCTGGGTCCAGAGCAGAGCTGCAAACACTGCTGTTTGTGTTCAGTGTTCATCTGTTCACTTCAGGCTGATTCATCCTCTAAATTTTCTTTTATTTTTTACGTCCTAGAGAGAAAAGGAAATCAGGAGTTATTTTCAAACCAGAGTGTGTTTTTTTCAGAGTGAGGTCTACTTCTGGATAAATACTTTGCTGTTTTTAAAGGAAATTTGCAGAGTTTGGGGATGTTTGTGTTTGATTATTTTAGGGGTGAAACATGCAGCAGAAATCAGGGGAAGGATAAAGTTTTAGGTTTTGCAAACCACAAACAACACCAGCTTCTTCTACTTATTTCTTGTTCACAGAAACTGGTTGCATCCAAAAGGTTTCTCCAGGCACACTTTTTGGGAAACGCTTATGATGGGTTTGCCATTGAATGACCTCACTCCCAGAAATCTGTTTGTAATGAGTAATAATAACAATGAAGATGTCATCAAGCACTAAAATCCTCCAGAGAACTGGAGCCTGTTCTCAGCTCACAGTGTATGTAAACACTGGAAATACATGTAGCGTTGCAATATCCTATAGTCCTGTCTGCAAAAATACAACAGGATAACTTTTTTTCTCCATACAGAACCACATGAAATTGTGAGAAGACAACTGTGCTTAAAATTCTGTTATCCTTCTTATCCTGCTGCATTGGAAATACTAGGCTAATGTCTAATCCTTCAGGTTATAGGCAGTGTCCCTTGCCCATTTCAACAGCAGGACATGTTCTCTTCAAAAGTATCCATGGAGGCTGCAAGTCAAAGCCACTGATGAAAGCCAAGTCTCCTGTCTGTCCTGTGTGTTAAGCGCTAGTCTTGCTCTCTTTTATCTGGTTTTCTGTAGAGTTTACAATTGCTGCAAGGGAACAACTTGTGAATTTTCATTTTTCCTCAGCTTTAATTCCACAGCATATGTGTTCTCTGCATACAGACCTGGCTACAGGGGCTCTATGAACAAATTCCCTGAACACCCACAACATCTAACTTTGGAAACAACATTTTGCCAAGAAACACATTATCATCACAACTTTCTCAAGCTATCTATTGTCTAAGAGATGTTCAGGGGGGGAAGGAAGTGGGGGAGGGAACAGGACTGGGGAGAACTCCTGCGCTCTCTTTTCCATGTAGTTAGTAGCAGCAGGTTCACAAATTTTTGAAAGGTTGTCCAAGATAGTCTTATGGATTGTAAGTTCATGGGGACCAGTGAGCTGGAGACCAGAAAGGTGCTAAAATGAGAAAGCTTATTTGTGCATTTATACCTGCCAAAGATGGCAACAACTGTTCTGGGTGGGAATGCAATCCTGTTTTAGGAGCGCATGTTCCTGGTGTCATCACACATGAGTGTCTTGGCAAGGCTGACAGACTACAGAAAGGAGAAAAAGTAACACTGAAGCCTCCAACTTTGAAGACATCTCCAGGAAGAGCAATGAAGTATTTGGGATAAGAGGCTTAGCTGCACTGAGCTCCTGGCAGGGGAAGTCAGGCAGGAGGGATGCAACCATCTGCTCATCAAGTGGCTATGACCATGCCAGCCTGTGGTGCCCAATGCTCCAAGCACCTGGCGGGTTGAGGTCACCCAGCCAACAGCCCTGGAGATGAGCAGGCAGGGCTGGTGGGCATCAGGGTCCCTCAGAAATCTCTGCACTGGTTGGTAGGTGGGGACTTTCCCCCACCTAGTTTTACCACCCACCAGGTGAGGTGCTTTTTTTATATCCTTACAGAGGTGATCATAGTGGGCTCTTTTTTTTAAAAAAAAAGAAAAAGAAAATTCATGAAGGGACAGCCCAGAGCCCAGATTTGTGCCCTGGGATTGCCCCTTCTTCTTGTTTGCTCATTTTCTGTGAGCGCAGTCTGGTGTTAGAGGTGTAGAATTTTTTTCTCAGGTGCCTGCAGGGGGTCAAGACTTTGCATAAGTTTACATGCCCTGTCGTATGCCCCAGGCCATAGCCTATCTGCATTTAATCTGGGTGAACTCTGGGGCACTGCAGCTGGAGCCATCAAAGGGGGGGGACTTTGTGTCTTGTGAGAGAATCATACCTCATCTCAGCCGACCCCATTAAGAAGGGCTGACCTGTAGGTATATGTTCTCTCTTGGTTTGGACTGCTGTTGTTTACTTTCTGACATCTCCCAAATGAACAGGCAATCCCGGGGTACCATTAAGCATGAGCCTCCTTTTGGGGGCTTAGCCTTTCTGTGACACCGGTGCTGTCTGTATGTACTTGAACACGGAAAAGGTATGTGTGCTGGGCACTAATAATGTGGGTTTGCATCTTATTTTTACATGTGTCTATTCTCTCTACCCAGTGCTCCCTGAGAGGCTATGAGGTCCAGTGGTCCCTCTTGCCGCCTTATTTTCCTTGACCCACAGGTACAAACAGCACTTTGCTGTGCTGTGTTATATGGTGGGGTGGGAACTGTTGCAGATTTGGGGCTCTATGGAGAAGACCATGCCAGGGAGGAAAGTCCCTCTGGGCCAGATTCTGGAGAGAGGCAAATATTGGGATGTGGTCTTGGGTGAAGGTGTAAGTTTAAGAAGTGAATGGGTTAAAACTTTCAGACTGGTCCTGGGGAGGGTTTTCAGTGGGAGGGGAGGCAGGTTTAGCTTAAGATGGTCTCTGAACACTTTATGCTGATCAAGAGCTTCTGGATGGAGGCAATGGCCCTTTCAAAAGTGGATGTGAAATCCTCTTCAGGAGTAGTGTCAGCTGCTGACACAAAGCTGAGAAGGTAGCATACTGTGCTACATGTTACTGGTCACCCCACAACTGGGGAAATAGAGGGTCTGCCAGTGGTGCCAGTGAGATGTGAAGAGCCAGGGAACCTGGCAGTGGGGACAGGCAGGACTTCCATGAGCCCAGCACCTCTGCTGCTTGCTTAGCAGAGTGCCACACAGTACTGCGTGCAGGCTCATGAAGGTCTCCCTTCCTGGGACCCAGACCACAGCATGCAGTAACACCTCTCCCTGGGGTGAAAGGATCACCTCTCTCCTTGTCTGGGATCTCTCACTCCTTCTTTTACTGCTCCCTAGCCACACAAATCACAGTTTCTTATCTGTGGTGATACAGCAAAAGCAATGGCAGTCCCCTGGGGTGGCAAGGCACTCTAGGGAGGACAACGAGGAGGACCTTTCAGGGATATTGGAAGAGTTTCCTCTTAGTGTGCAGTGCAGGCAAAGTCAAGATGCTTGGGAACTGCAGTTGGACCCTCGCACAACTGCAGACCCAACCTGCGGGCAGCATTGCTATTGATAGGCAGAGTCAGGTAGCCACCTAATTATAACATCTGATTTCATATCTGGAAGACAAGCCAGACATCCCACTCCTGCAACCTATTGTATCCTTCTACCAATCACTGAACTAAAACTAATAGAAAACTCTTCAAAGCTGAAGTACATCTGCTCACCTCTTTGGCTAGCCTCCCCAAGATGAGAAGAAGGCTGAACTGCAAGACCAAGTCAGGTGCACACCAGCATTTTGTAAAAGATTCTTCCATCACTGCTGAAACTCCACTGACACTCCTTGTGTTCACCTCCAAATTATGATGAGCCCCTTCAGTTCAAGCTTCACAAACTGGAAGTGGGTGATGAATTTACAGACTATATTTGTTTATTTCTTCAAATAAGGAATGATATTTACAATGTTCCCAAGGAATGCCATTGTGAGTGCACAGCACGGCAGGCTTCAAGGGAAACACAGAAATACTGTCCCTCTGCTAATTTGTCACAAAGCGACTACTATTTCATGCAACCCAATCAATTACTAAGGCAAAATATTTGCTCTACTCAAATACTGGAATGATTTCCAGGGATAAGGCATCTGTGATGAAGAAGATGAGAGAGTAGGGAGGAATAAACCAATTAGCATTAGAGGGAGGAATAAACCGATTATCATTAGAGAGAGGAAAGGGCTTTTTTTCAGTGTGAGGCCAGAATTCAGTAAAGCAACCCTATGAGCCCATAGAGCATCTCAACGCAGGTGCATGAAGTGGGAACACTGGTTATGGCAGAGAGACTCACTGAGTACTCACTGAGTACTTGTGCTTCAGAGCAAGGTGCAATAAACATGTAATGGACTAACCTAGAATAACCTGACCTCCAGTGAAGCTTGCTTTTAGCCCCCCACTCAATTAGTGAGTGATTTTTGCTCTAGAGCTTTAGGGTTTATAAGACACATTTGTTTTTCTTGCATAATAACGACGGACCTTGTAATTATCCCTGTGCTGTCTGATGCTTTAATAGAGCTCGTTATGCTCTTCATCTCAGTGATACTCGGCATTGGCCCAGATACTGGGTGGCCTTCCATGTAAGGATGCATGCTCTCGTGTTTTACGGGGTGG
Source organism: Egretta garzetta (assembly GCF_000687185.1). NCBI lineage: Eukaryota > Metazoa > Chordata > Aves > Pelecaniformes > Ardeidae > Egretta > Egretta garzetta. The sequence continues at coordinate 2,142,313 of NW_009259860.1, forward strand.
AAATAAGAATTCCACTTCCCCACACCCACCCAAAAATGCTATAATAGAGGAACAGAGCCTGCAGTAGGGCATTTTCTCCAGCCCTATGCACAGCCCTGAAACCACCACCCCCCTCAAGCCACATTCCTCCCCCCAGCTGCTTTCCAGGGCCCAGGTGCTACCCACTGCCTGGCGCATGCCCAGAGACCCCCCATCCTTCCCATGGGGTGTCAAGGGGTAGCTGGCAGCCGGGCTGTGCCCCATGGCACCCTGGGCACCGTACGCATGCCCCAGCCAGCCCCAGGGCTGCGGAGGACTGCGGCGGCACCAGCTGGCTCCCCTCGCCAGAAGGTCTCTCTGGGACTCCCAGAACCACAGCACAGCCCCTGAATTCAGGGAGATTTTTTCCAAGCCTTTGCATCTGGGAAAAAGAAACGAAACCAACCAGAACAAATAACAGCAATCATTAAAAAGTATGTTAGCAATATAGTACTGCCATCAGAACTTCTACCGAATAAAAAGTTTACTTCATCACTGCCTTGTTTTTCAGCTGCTTTGAAAAATCCTTTTTTTTTTTTTTTTTAAGGAAAAGAGTAAATAGAATCAGACAATTTACTTTCTCCATTCCTTACTTTAAAGATTTCGTTTGTATTCTTGCATTGTGGGCTACTTTGTAGCCTTTGCCAGGGCCGTCCGCTGCTCTTCACAACGCAATTTTTTTTTTTTTCTTTTTTGTGCAAGCTGGCAGGTGTTACCCACACGCTCCGCAGATAACGTGCTGATCACACAGAACCACTTTAATTCCTTGCTTCCAGCTGCTTCATCGTGTTGAACAGCAAAAGGTACATTTCCGAATACTCATTGCCCATGTAAGCAAATGCTGTAGCTATGGCAAGGATCTCATCAGCTCAAGAACAGAAAAGAAACTAATCAATGAAACATGCAATTTAAACTGTGATCTGCCATATTTTGAAAAAAAAAATCATTCAACCTATTATACGAAATAAAAGTGCAAGTAAAAAAGGAAACCTAAGAGAATGTTTCTTTTGTTTTCATTAAACGTTTATTAATCTGGGTAGAGCTTTTCAAGGGTTTTCAGCATTTATTTGCTAAGAAGTTATTTGGGATATTTTTTGAAGTATTTTAGAGCCATCATACATATTTAGGAAGACTTAAGAAAGATTTTGAGATCATGTATGCCTTGATTGCTGTCTCACCATAAAAAATTCTTAAGCCCATCAGATTCATGATAGTGGTCACACATGCTGCTGAGTGGGTACAACCTCTTGCTGAAACTTGGGTTGTAGAATCAGGACCTTAACATGACATGGAGGATGGGGAGATATTGAGAGCTGACTTTTTGAAGCAGACAGATGTTATTGATCGGGGGGGGGGAAAGTATATTTCTACTTCTTTGGCAGGATCTCAAAGAGTTAACATAGTATTTCTGAAACAATGCAATCAACCTAGAAACAATGATTTTTCATTGGAGCTGGCACTCACTAAATTTTGTAGGTCCATAATCTCAGTGATCCCTTTTGTCATCAAGTCGTGAAAACCTTAAAAATGTCCTGCAGGTTACCAATGTGCTCTTATCTTACCAAGAACAAGTACAATCTCATAAAACCTGTTTGCATCTTCAATTCTGAATCCAGTCAAGCTATCATCACATAAAAGGGCATAATTTTTGCTCCTTTTTCTACTCATAGATTTATTGTTAACTTTGGCACCTTTTTTGTTTTGCATTATTCCACATTATGCTGCTCTAAAACTAGTTTTAATTTTAGTACATACTGTATATTTTGCTGCCACATCCTGGGAACAATCAATGACCTTTCTTAATAATGTATCACTTCACTGAATGTTACACATAATTAAAAAAATGAATACATGTTATATTTATATTTGGTAGTAAAAATTCCTTCTCAAATAATGCTGCTATCAACACAATCGTATAGCCAGGCATTGCTATTAATGGTAAAGCATGAACAAACACACAAACGTCAAGATTTAGAGGAAGTGACCTCTCAGTAGTGTAATCATAACAACACGCACTTTCTTTTTGAGTTGATAGACTCCTACTTGCAATATTTTCCACTGCTTTGGATACAACTGTTCTGGTGCCAGGTCTTCACTGATTTCAACTGAGTGTTGTCAGTCTGAAGATAGCAAAGAAGATAAGAATAAAGAGCCACTAGTAAATAAGTTGATGTATTGTTACAGAATTGGGAAAGTGGTAGAGGACCTCTCGTGATCGTTGATGATATTATACAAAAAAAAGAAGTTTCCTCCATGTAAGCAGTAGGGCAATTTATTGCCAAGACTGAAATTGCCCTTGGATCTTTTTACTTTTTGACACAGCCAATTTTAGCATTTGTAAAGATATTCTGGCCCATATTAGCCCATGCAGCTATTCATCAGTCATTCCTAAAGATTATCAACTGCCCCATTTTCCCTAAAGCTATATGCAGAAGCGCATTGCAGAAGTCCATGAAAACTGGTCAGTTATTTTCCTCCATTCCTAGCAGGTCCTCAGATCAGTTTGCAACTACCTCCACAGTGCATTCCCTATTGCTCAGCTTCCTATTAATTAATAAGATTCCCATGGACCCAACCCCCCTGGTTCACATCACTGCACAGGCAGCCAGCTAGCTCACCTGTGGCTTTGCTGAGGAAAGAGTTTGTGGCTGGCACCTTCCACAGCGAGCTCTGGGCTGGGGAATCTGCTCTTTCTCTGCTGCAACACAGCCTCACTGTTTTGTCTCCCTCACTAGAAGATAGGGACAGTTTACTTTGAAAGGCTTAGTAGCTACTGGTTTACACAAATTTTGTAGATGCATTAATGTCTTAAAACAGTTGGCTTATTAGACAGACATTGGATATATTGCAATACAGTAAAATGTTTAAGGAAAGGAAGAAACACAAACATGCTATCCTTGCCTTTTTAGGTTTGGTTTCCTTTTTATGATTATTAGAATGTTAAAATGTTTTTTTAAAGGGGATTTTTTTCCTCCATTGTTCATTAGCCATGTGTAACTGCTTAAATGGCAGGGTGACCATTCCAGGTTATGCATTTCGTATAGTCCCTCTTTGTGTATAAATAGGACTTCAGCCTTCAAACTCCAGCACACACTAACTCATGCTACAAGTAGTTTCTATAGGCATTCCATTTTTGACAGTGATGCCAAAGTTTACATTTTAGAAACAGCAAGCTGCCTTCTCTACTTAGCGTAGGAAGGGCCCCATGACAGCCACAAAGTAAAGTGAATTAAGAAAATAGTCAGGTCTTTGTGATAGGTAGCCTCCATTTTCCTGCAGTTCCTTTCCCCTGTTTATGCTAGGTTACAAAGCAAGCAGGAAACTAAGTTTTGTGCAGTAAGACATGGCCAGTGCAATGTGTCCTTGCTGTATCAGCTTGGATGACCACACACTCCTGCCTTTGCCAGAAGGACTCAGGGGTCCCAGACAACTTACAGGGTCACCTGGACACATTCAAGTTGTTACAATGGGCAGCAACCACCTCTCTGTTGTGACATGCAGCCTGCATGCAGAGATGCCCTATGCTGCCAGAACCTCCAATCCAGGCAGAGGTTCCAGATGCCTCCTGAAGTTTACCAGATCTCTAGGTCTGCTGTCTCTTTTTTCTTCTGTGGCTAGTACATCATACTTATCTGTGATACTGATCTGTGATTTGAGATGTTACGCCTCTTTCTAGGCAGAAATAAACCTAAATTTAACTGAGAGGCCGTGTAAGTGAGCTTCTGCTATTGCTTGCTTCTTCCGTGGCAGCACGACTCAGTTTTCAGGCTCTTGCCACTGAATCCTGTTTTCTCGGGGTGGTACACAAGTGCGTGCAGTGCAAAGAAAATTTAAGAATGGTGTATGTAGGGATTAATTTAGAGTACTCTTGGAGAAAGGACAGCATCTAGAACTACTTATGTGTGTAATTATTTTTTTTGTTCAAGATTTGGGTTTTGGTTTTTGGTTTTGGTTTTTTTTTTTTTTCAAATAAACACCAGCTTGCAATAAGAGTTGGTGCTTTGCAATTAAATAATTTACCATCTGCATGATATTGCTGATACTCTCTTTGGAGCCACTACTATTGAATGTGTACTGTGCAACGCTGAGCATGATGACAGGGCTCAACACCTAACAAATGATAATAAGAGGTTTTCTTGGTCACTTTCAGACCAGAAGAATGAGCTCAAGCTGATCTGGGAGTGTATTATAGCTGATCTGTGAGTGTATTATTTCATCTCCCCTTCTATTTGTTTTTTTACTGGTGGGAGTGATCCATTGTGTCTCTAAAATCAAGCTGCCCTTTGCAGTTGACTTCCCACTGACAAGAGGAGCAGGCAGTGATTTTGCTTCCAGATGAAACCTGAGGAGAACAAACATCTGTGAAGAACCGAGAATGGTGGCAGCCCAGTGAAGTGCCTGAGAGCAAAGTGTTCAACATGCTCACTAATAAGTGTCAGCTTGATTTGAATCACTTGCTAAAGTGCAGCCCGGCTGAAGCCAAAAGAACATACCTTTCCTCAATGAAATGGAATCCCAAGGCATAAATAAAAGATTTCACCTGGGAAGAGTGATTTATTATCTCCATCTCAAGAAAGATGCCTGTGATTTACCACACCTCCTTGCTTTAAAGCAGAAGCAAAACCAATCCCTTCCCCCAAAATAACCCCTAACCAGCAGCCACCAGCACTATCTCCGTTAGTTGGAAGAGAAGCCTGAGAAGCATTTATACTAGTGATTTAGCTGAAGACTCATACGGATGGGAGAACAGACCAAGTGAAAGACAAACTGGGTCCACAGTTCCAAAAATCAAGAGAAATTCACTGATATTTGTTTAAAAAAGAAAAATAAAAAACCAAACCAACAACTATATCACAGTGGGCTTCTGTCCAATCTAAAATTCTGATCCTGTATCCCACTGAAAGGAGCCAGCTAATACATTTCTGACCATATGGATGTTGTAAAGTTGTAGAGATCAAACCCCTCCCTGACAGAACCTTGGATCAACGAGAGAAAACATTTCTGCTCCCTCTTGAGTAGCCATTTCGGGTTTTACGGGGAGCCAGATCCATGTTGGGACAAAGGTTTGAACAGCTTAGTCAATGCTAAAGAACGTTCACACAGCAGACACAATCAATAAAGCTTATAATTTATTTACTTCATTCCTGAGTCTGAGGGGTTTGATTTAAGGATCTAACATGGGATGTCAAAGTAAGGAGGGGCTTTCTGGGGTGAATGGCAGGTTTTAAATACCGTCTAGGTCTTAGGTAGATTCTCCATAGCCTCTTGCTCAGGATTACATTGAAAACAAGACACTATTCATAGACACCCTCAGCAAATCACCACACCGCATCTGCTGCTGGCTGTTGCCATAAATTACATATACAAAATTCAAAACCACTGGACACTGATGACTGGGCCCCTCTTTGATTCCACTCACTCATGAAGCCTGAGCTTCTGCGGGTTGTGGGAGGTACAGGCAGGATAAATGATAATTACACACAGTCCCTAACTCCATCTTCCCTCCTACTACTGCATGAAGTTGGGAAAAGAAAGGATGGTAGGGAATCTGAGGTGGTCACAAGCCGGGAATAACTGAAGGTACTTGACTCTTTTTTTAGTCAAGGACCCTCACTTTTTCCCAACCTGAAGATTTCAAGGAAAACCCTAAATAAATGACTACCAGGGTCAGCCAGCAAACTACATACTTCTCTTGAGCAGGCAAGTTTAGTCAGTACCCCTACAACTTTATCTTTCTTGCCAGTATGAAACAAATTATCTGTGGTGCTTACAGTGTTGCTTGGAGTGCAGAGTACTTGCTGAGAGAGTAGAATATTTTCAGGTGAAATAGTCCTTTACTAGAAAGCCTGTGCTTTAGTGTACTCAAGCTTTAAGCCAAAAATAGGAAGCCACTTCTGCCACAGGAACTGCTTAGTGTCTTTTTCTTTTCAGTCCTCAGCAAAGCATCAGCCAGATTTAGCACAAACTGATCACTGGTAGGGACAGCTCTGAATGCATGACCAGCCTTGAAAATTCTCATGCGGCAATAAATATGTTGAAGACACTGCATGTAGAGATCATTGAGTGACTTGCCCCTTGTTCTCTTCTTCCAGGGTTTTATGATCTCCAATAAAGGTGAAAATGTGATGCCTGCATGACACGCTTATATATTTTTATTTACAAGATGCAATCTATTGCCTAAACCTCTAGTCCCATTTACATCACAAAACATAAACAAACAACATAAATCCAGGGAAATAAAGAAAATCGAGCTTCTACATGTGCTGCATTTGTACCAGTGCTGCCCTAGTTTACTTTCTTGGGATTCCCTCCTAATGGGAAAGGTTCCACAGCGGCATAACAATGTAGGGCTGGAAATATCCCTTGGTTGAGAAATAGAGTGCCAGGTACTGGTGCAGAGCAGTGCCCTCAGCCCTATGGCAACATCCTCTCAGATCAAAGCATGCTGCTGGGACTCGGCCAGAGGGAGCCTGCACACAGGGAACCAGAGCGGGAGTGAAAAGCAGATCAGTCTATGTCACCCCTGCTTTCCATACCAGAGCAAGAACTACACCACAGCACAGTGAGCAGGGGGAGCTGAGGCTTCTCTGAGATTCGCTCTAAGTATCTTCTGGAGTAACAGGTTTGCAGTGTCCAGATGGAGCCCAATCCGCTGTGCAGCATTCCTGTTTCCCCATGGGCTGCACAGCAAGGGCCATTACTGGTAGTCATGAAGGCACTAGAGAAACTGACGTTTATCATGAGAGTTTGTTGGCCCTCTGAATAGCAGCTTTGAAGTTTCTTCAGCAGCTCTTCTGCATTTCCCACATCCTGCAAGAACTCAACACAGAAATTATCCCTCCTCAACATGAACCAGGTGGAATTTTCTTCTTAATGATCTCGGAAAGTGCAGTGTCCACCCCAAGTACTTGGCAAGTACTGTACAGCACAGGTACATCAAAACCATAAGCGACTTTCACACTCAGAAAGAAATGTTAGCATTGGCTTCTGTACAAAAGGAACTATAAAACAACAAAGAGAGAAGCAGAGACCATTTGGGATATTCCCAAATGGCAGGAAATACAAATGGCAGGAGTAAGATAGATAAAAGATTCATGCATCAGACCAAAATATACTTTTTCTTTTCACAAAATTATACTTAAAAGGTATACTTTGTGTTTTACAACTCCAGCCCACACTGATAAAACTGCAATCGCTCAGCCATCTCTTTATCTAAAAGGTGCTCTTTGGTCCTGCCTGAGTGAGATGAAGAATGATTTATTTGTCAATCAGGGAATGCTCTGGAAAAGAAATTTTGCTCTTTTTCTTTTTCTCATATAGCGCTAGAATAAAAAAAATCACTCTCACTCTAAAGGCTAATGTACCAGAGTACAACATGATCAGCAGTCATTGCCACCTGTTCTGGCATTCAACTTCAGAGATGCTGGAATTTCTGAAGGAACTGGAAAATTGTGATTTTTCCAATTCGTGGTACCAATATAGCAGGAAAAAAAAAATAAATGCTGCCACCCTGCATGACCCAGTGGTGATTCTGTCTGGAAGTACTGTCATTGGCTTTAACAACAACTCTTCCTTTTTTTTTGAGTAGTTGTACTTTGTAAGAATGTCTCTGCCCACTTATGGGGGTCTAAGTAGAACGAATGCTGTCCTGTGCTTGAGTGAGATTTATTTCACCCTTGGCAAGAAGTCACCAGTTTATTTGGGTGTTTCAAGGTTCTGTTTACAGAAAAGTGATGGGGAGAAAAAAGATCTACTCTCCTTTGTGTCCAGATTTGGAGTTTTTAGAGCTACTTTACATTGGAGAGAAGTTATGGAAATCCCACCTCCATGTAATCTGATGTACCAATATAATGCAGCACTGCTTGCTTTTACTCATTGTGTTGCCTGTCTGCTGCATTATTGCTGGATTGCTTCCAAAAATCATCATCATAATAATAAAAGAACTTGTTCAAAAGATGTTTATCCAAGTACCTAAGCAGTTTTTTGAGGAACAAATCCATATTGAGCAGAGATATCATTTGCAGCAATAATGTCTGGAAGAAAAGAAAAATGAAAAGTGTCAGTCAAAGTAAACAGATTCTATATTGCAGCTCCCAGGAGGCCATGCTATGGTGTATAATATATTCAGTTGCTCACACCTAGCCCTATTTTCAAAGTCATAAACTGGGGTGGATTTGTCAGAGTTTCAACAATATAATTGTCTAGCTGTAAATTTTCCTGCTGGCAAGTTCCAGAGTTTTCAGATAATCCCAGGCAGGGATTCAAGCTTGCAGTCACACACACAATAGGTGGTTCACAGGTAGCGTGTGGAGCCTGCAAACCGTGCTGCCACAGAAGTTTTCAGGGGACCACGAGCTCCCTCAAGCACACAGTGTAATTTGAATATACGATACACAGATACTTCCATCATGGTGCACAAAGAGAGTGACATTGTTGTGGATTGTGTATGATTAACGGTGGAAATGCAGAGTAGGTTTAGAAGTGTGTAAATCACTCAGATTTTTTAGCATCTTGAGCAATAAGACGCATTCCCACTTGAAGCCATGTGGAGAGGGCTTGGCTCAGGCCTTACTGCAAAATAGTCAAGGGAAACACCAGTGCCTCTGTTAGCATGAGGCATGGCCCATAGCTTCTTACCTTGGCTATTTTTTTTCTGACTACACAACTTATGTCCTGACAACAAGATCTCCTGAGGTTTTTTGTTTCATTTGAATGCTTATTTAGCTTCCATCTAAGTTATGCGATGGGGCTTGAAGTGGTTATAGAAAAAGCTACAAAGATAACAGCCATACTGAAACCACTTCTTCGCAGGTAAACATGATGAGAGCTGATGTACATGAACTAATGAAGAGGAAGGGAGAGAGAAGAGCATTTCCATTCCTCACTGGATTACGAAGTCAAAGACTATTTCCCTGATTGAGCTGGAGTTTTCTCTCTCAAAGCACCATACACAGAGGCATTTATTTATCCTTAGATGGAAGCAAAACAATGCCGGAAGACTCCAGAGCTTGGTGCCGTGTCCCATCTCTCACATAGCCTTCCCTCTCTGTTGTTTGAAGGGTAGCACAAATCCTGCCAAAACAGACTTTCCTCCCCTGAAATTCACCACACATAACCTTCACCCATTAATTCTTAAAAACTTCAGAACCTATTGTAATAACTAACTTTCTGAGTCCCTAAAACTGCCTCATAGTATGAGAGCAAGACAGTGAAACCATGACTCTTCCTCCATGCCTTTCTTTGACCTGCCGCTGATCTGTCAGAAAGGGCCTCCTAACCCACTCACTTGCAGTGTCTGGGGCAGCTGCTGCAGTTGATGTCGTGGGATTTACCTATGCATCTTGAAGGTCCATGTGGGTTTGGCCCTGTTGTGCTGTGGCACATCACCTGCCCCTTTACCTTCATGACCTCCCTCTTCTAGTCACTTCAGCTCACTGGAGTTCAAAAAGACATAGCTGGCAGGAAGTGATCAGAACATCCCGGTGAGCTGCTCTTTCTGAAATTACTAATGCTCTGTACCCACCTCAGTGTTAAAAAAAAAAAAAAAAAAAAAAAAAAAATCTGCATTCAGTTGTAGCCGGTGACGAAACCCACTTGTCACCGCAGCAGAAATTAACCTTTTGTCACCAACTGTTAACAGGAGGGTTGGAAAGACGCTGACTTCCTAAACTGGGACATATTTTTCTAGTGTTTTGGATAGGAAAGCTATATCAGCCAACATTCCCTCAAAAATTTGTCACAAGGCATTATGCAGAACTCAGGAAAAACTGTGAGGAGATGGGGTCTCTCAAAGGGCCAACACAGACCCAGACTAGAACAAATCACCTGAGGCCGAATCAAGGTTGTGAGCACTTTCCTCATATGGCCCAACATTTCCACAGCACCCTGCAGTACAAGCCTTGCCACTCACCTCAGTGGTGCGTGGAGATGAAGCAGGACTGGCCACAGACACCCAGGGCCTACGGTGATTTTTACCCTGCCCTTTGCAGCTTCTGTCTTGTTTATATGCTGCAAACACCTAACACGATGCCTCAGTTCAAGCTCTGTGATTTGGTGCAGGGGATGTACACAACATTAAATGCACTCAGTTCTCTTTCCTGAGAACTTACATACTTCTTCAAAAATAATTGGAAGTAGGGCACAATGTTAGAGTGTAATACTGAGTGCCAGAGAGAGAAACAGCTATAAGTATTTGCTGTCTCTTTTTCCTCCCTTATTGAAAACACACAGAAAGAATTGCCTTATCTCCATCTTCCTTGAATACCCCTGCAGATCAAGAGGCTGATAGTCAAAGGTATTATAAATTCCTCTGTAACACAGTTCTCTAGCTGGTATCTGTAACTCTGTGCTTGCCTCAAGCTTTATCCAATAATTAATCAGATTGCCTTGGTCACACATACTTGGACTGTAAAATGCCTCTGCAAGAGACACTCACAACCAGCCCTGACTCCACACATGCAAGGCTCTGATTTATTCATCAATTTGGCCCGACTAGAAGCAAAGCTATTGTTTTTCACCTGGGGTGTGATCCAGCACTCATTGATGTCAAAGGCAGTGCTCCCATTGACTTCCATGGGATGCAGGATCAAGGCTTTCGCCCACCAGCAACTGACAGTAAGTCGTGCTGGTAGGGAGGGCAAGACTCCCAAAGGCAATTTAGAGTGCAACAAATTTACCATTGTGTGCTGGGTTACAGAAGATGCTCCTTAAAATCAAACCATCCAGCCTCAGTATTTAGGTACCTGTGCTGAACAGCCATGCTACACTGGCTAAGCTCCCAAAGCTCCATTTCAGCCTCAGTTACATTCAGTGCAAAACCCTGAGGTAATTTCCATCTTTTCTTTCTCTCTTTCTCTTCCTTCCTTCCTTTCTTCTCTTTCTTCATCTCTCTTTCTTTCTTTCTTTTCTTTTTCTTTGTTTTCTTTTTAATTTATCTCTTTTCTTTCTTTCTTTTTTCTTCCTTTCTCTTTCTTTCTTTCTCTTTCTTTTTTCTTTCCTTCTTTCTTTCTTTCTTTCTTCATCTCTTTCTTTCTTTCTTTCTTTCTTTCTTTCTTTCTTTCTTTCTTTCTTTCTTTCTTCCTTTCTTTCTTTCTCTCCTTCCTTCCTTCCTTTTTTATTTTCCTTTCTTCACCTTTCTTCCACTCTCTGTTTCTTCCTTTTCCTCTTACTCTTTTCCTTCCCCTTCCCCTTCCCTTTCCTCTTCCTCATTCGTTCTCTTTTACTTTCTTTCTCTCTCTCACTCTGCCCCTGCCCACTCTTTCTCTCCCCCTCTTCTCTTCTCTTCTCTTCTCTTCTCTTCTCTTCTCTTCTCTTCTCTTCTCTTCTCTTCTCTTCTCTTCTCTTCTCTTCTCTTCTCTTCTCTTCTCTTCTCTTCTCTTCTCTTCTCTTCTCTTCTCTTCTCTTCTCTTCTCTTCTCTTCTCTTCTCTTCTCTTCTCTTCTCTTCTCTTCTCTTCTCTTCTCTTCTCTTCTCTTCTCTTCTCTTCTCTTCTCTTCTCTTCTCTTCTCTTCTCTTCTCTTCTCTTCTCTTCTCTTCTCTTCTCTTCTCTTCTCTTCTCTTCTCTTCTCTTCTCTTCTCTTCTCTTCTCTTCTCTTCTCTTCTCTTCTCTTCTCTTCTCTTCTCTTCTCTTCTCTCTTCTCTTCTCTTCTCTTCTCTTCTCTTCTCTTCTCATTTCCTCAATCCTTTCATAACCCGCTTATTCTCAGTTTTGTTCAAAATTCTAGATAGCAATTCAGAAGACACATACCCACATCTTCAGATGGCATCTGGACTAGATTGGTTATGCTTTCTTTAACAGCTGGGAAAATAAGTGTTCATACAGCATGATAGAACATACCGATCCTGTAACATCATGTGTGCAGAAGCTGGACCCTTCACTCTGACTCCCTTGCTGCAGCTCCCTGCTCTCAGAAGTGTGTGACAGTAGTGTAGAGAGGCAATCTGCCAGGCAGGTGGGCGATTTTCTTGGTATTATACACTGGTTCACCTTTATAAGATAAACTTTTTCAGTTAACATTGGACTCATTTAGGATTTACAGTCACTCATCTGAGAGCAAAATTAGTCTTCATGTATGAAAATAGAATTTTCTTACCCCAATTACTTTAAAACTGTATTTTCATCTCTGATTGTTAGTCAAATACCGTTTCTTTAACCAAAATGTGGTACTGTTTCTTTCACACATTCCTTAGGGCTAACTAGTCCTACAGTTTATTTCTGCTTTTCCCTCTCTTCACTTGGCCCCAAATGCACTAAAATGTCCCATCTCCCATCATTTGAAGGTTAGAGGTGACTGGTTTATCTAGAGTTCACTTGACACACACATGCTGCAACTGGCATACTTGGGCCTCCAGGCTCTGGCTCTGAAAGCCATTTCCACATTGTAAGAGGAGGGATGTAGGCTGTGACCCATCCTGTCTGTACACTAAAATAATGGAGAATGTGATAAACTGTCACCAGAATACAGTCTCAGTTCCCTCACTCTTAACGGTAGAATAACACAATAGGGTCAGACTAAAAAGGTTTCCTTATGAAAATTTTATCAGCAACTTTGGTAAATTGCTGTGGGAAAGGTGCTTTGCTCTCAGGCAGACCTGGAACCTGTTTTTACAAGGTACAGCTCGCATGCATTGCCTCACTCTCGCAAGATATTAAGGGCACTCAAATTGAATTAACACCAAATCAGGCCGGTGCACTTAACAATACAAATGCACTTAAGGGATGCCTCAGAATGATTTGTGACTAAAGAAAGCAAAGAAGAAATCAGCCTTGAAGACCACAAGGGTGGTGTTGTGTGTCATATACAGGAAAAGCCATAAGTAGAACTTAGAATACCGGAAAACCATGAACTTCAAGGGCTCTCAGATACCTTAGACCCAGCCGTAAAGTAGATGGTCTCTTTTGTGGTATGTAGAAACAATTGATAAATAAATTACAGCCAATTTTCTTAGTGGTATGGTCTCCATTACCTCTGACAGCAGCGTAACTGCTTTGCTAAAATGATAAGAGGTGAATAATGATATATCAGGTACCAGCAAAGGAAATTCTCTGAGTTGCCTGATCTCTCCATGAGAGCAATGACACACTGCAGAAGTGAATGAGATGTGATGTGGCAGCTGACAGGGAGTTCCATGTGGACTCCTGTTAAGGCCAAAGCAGCTGAACCATAATCCTGATAAGAGGGTGGAAATAGTGGGGTTCTGTTTTTCTGTTAAATTGTCAGATTCATCCTTTTCAGGAAGCCACCTCTGTTTGCCACCGTTTTTCCTCAAGTTACTTATTGTTTCCCTCTCTGAGCCTGTAAGCCATATTCTTCTGTAAATTAGAGGACCAAGCCTGCAAAATTTAGACCACCACCAGGCAAAAATCAAGTTCTGCACCTTGGGACTGCCCAGTGGATCCAGCTTTACAGAGGGATAGGTTCACCATGGTGAAATTGGTCTATGTTGAGGGTAATAATTCCTTTCTGGTCAAAGACTAGTATTGGATTAAAAATACTGTACATTCAAGCTATCTGGGTAGTCTCTTCAGCAGGCATGATGTTGGAGGCACTATTAATTAAACCAACATTAGTCTTCTTTCTTGACACTGCGAAATGGTGGAGTTGGGGTCCTAATCGACTGGAACTTAGAGCAGAAAGGCAAGTGAAAGGCTTCAGACATGTTTCTAAGTCCAGGATCTCTGTGTCAAACTAAAATGGTGGTGGTTGTGGTGGGATTTCTGCCTATCAATGCTACAGTTGCTGCTTTTGCTGCTGTTACAAAAAATAGCCAACTCAACCAGATCTTCTGATTTGGTATACAGGAATTTCCTTGGCTTAGAAGGAGGCTTATACCAACTGTTGAAACAAGACACTTGTAAAGTCATGATGGTGTTGCGGAAAAGCAAGACAAAGCAGATGTTTATGGAGAACATGTCAGGAAGCTGTGAAACAATGAGGGATTTCTATGAGCTGCACCATGAGTGTTGAGCAACATGCATAAGTACTGCAGCATTTACTGTCAAAGGAAACATGACGTAGGGCCATTTTATTGAGCCTGCAGTGGCAAGTTGGCTCACAGGCTATGGGCTGCACATCCATCTTCCAGCTGAGTGCCAAGAGGTAGGAAAGAAATATCCCATGTACCTACAAACTCTGGTGAGGGTCCTAGCAGCCTGTTGGCAGAAGAAGACATAAAACCATTGCTATGAGCAGTAGGAGTTGGGGGGTGGCTCAGCAATGGAGAGAAGTCTCCCCATATACCCCAGTACAGCCAACCCATGGTGCACTTCATCCCCACAGGAAAGCGCGAGCCCAGCTTGGCAGGGATTCAGCCGGGGAGCAGACATAGCTCATTCCTTGTCTCCTTCCCACATGGCCTGAAAACCAAGTCTCAGAGAGGAGCCAGATGGAGACATTCAGGGCAGAATAAACCTTTTCTCCTTTCCTGCATCCCAGAGTAGAGCAGGGTACCCAGGACACAGGTTGATGACATCGCAGGGCCAAACTCCTGCCCTGGGAGGGCAACTCTTGACAATGCCAAGAAAGAGAATTTCTCCTTCTCCAGGTATTCATCCGGGCCTTAGCCTGGCCAACCACAGATTTTGCTGTGATTCTGCTCATTTCAATGTGGAAGGAGAGTGGGTTGAAGGATTTGTACTGTTGCTACCCAAGTAGCATCAAATGGAAAGCAAACTACTTCTAAGCAGACTGAACCAGTGTCGCCCAAAACACTCTCAACAGAGAAGAGCTTCGGGTTGGAGAACATGTTTGCAGGCAAACCTTTGTGCCCACAAGGGCAGAGCTGGGGGAGGAGAAAAGGGAGCGCTGGGCAGCAGTTCAGCCTCCACATTACGCCTTTTGTCCTTCCACCCTTCTACCCTTCCACCTGGTAGGAATTCAAGAGAAAAAACCCCACTGTGGCTGGAGAAATTAATAAAAGGGTTGTGCTGCAGCTTCCCATTAATTCTGGCCCAACTTCAGCTTGTATTCATGGTATGCTTATTAACAAGGTGTTAATGGAATATTGGAATATTAATCAAACATATCCGCTAAATTTTTGCTCAGACTTGAGAAATACGTCTCTTAACATCTAAAGCAGAAGGATCAAAACCCAGACTTTTACTCAAGTTTTTGTTTCTGGAGAGAATTCCTGAATTCCGTTATAAAATTGGGTTCTTGAACAATTTCCAGGGACAATCTAAGTTTTATAAATTGACAGACTGAAATGTGTTTGTACATGTAATAAATATTTCCATGGCTCAAAATTTAACAGACCTACAGATTTTGATATAGAAAGATTGAGGCACAAAAAATAATGATTAAAACTCAATCTTTTCATACATAAGTCAGATTCTAATAAACTGCATTTACTTTGGTTTCTTTATTCTTATTGGAGGCACAATTTTGTATCAAGTTTCTCTGTAAAAACAGCAAATGGAAAGTTACTAAATGATTAATAACAGTAAATGATTAATAGATGTTGTAATAAATAATCAATTGTTTTAAAATCCTGTCAGTCAATAGGTTGCTAACCATTGTTAAAAACCATGCATTACACCTCCTTTTGACATGCTTATAACCATAACCTTCCACATCACTCATTAAAACAAGGCTTATACCTCTTCTTCACCTCTAGTAAGCAGTTATTAACCCTTTATAAACTATCTAGGAATGAAACCATATTGCAGAATGCAAAAGGAATACCTTATGATCAGAAATCCACCACAATGACAGAATATCAGTCCCAAAGCAATTGATCTTTCTTATGAAGACAGCAAATTATTTGAAGGCAGTTGAACTAGATTGCCTATTGAGCAGAAAATAAATAACCATCCAGGAATCTCACACATGGAGCAGCATCACAGAATGGTTGCAGTTGAAAGGCGCCTCTAGAGGTCCTCTGGTCCAATCTGCCTGCCACCTAGAGCCGGTTGCCCAGTACAGCTTTTGAGTATCTCCAAGGATGAAGAATCCACTTCATCCCCTGGGCAACCTGTGCCCATGCTTGGTCACCCTCACAGTGAAAAAGTATTTCCTGACATTCAGACAGACCATCCTATATTTCAGTCTGTGCCCATTGCATCTGGGCCTATCACTGGGCACTACTGAAAACAGCCTGGCTACATCTACTTTGTACCCTCCCTTCAAGTATTTATTCCCCCTGACCCTGCTCGTCTCCAGGTTGAACAATCCCAGCTCTCTCAGCCTTTCCTCATAGGAGAGATTCTCTAGTCTCTTAATCATCTTTGTGGCCCTTTGATGGACTCTCCCCAGTATGTCCCTGTCTCTCTTGTACTGGGGAGCTGTGGTGGTTTGACCCTGGCTGGATGCCAGGAGCCCACCAAAGCCGTTCTATCAGTCCCCTCTAACTGGACGGAGGAGAGCAAAGTAAATCAAAAGGCTTGTGGGTCGAGATAAGGACAGGGAGAGACCATTTTATCAGTTACCATCATGGGCAAAACAGACTCCACTTGAAAAAAATTAATTTATTATCAATCAAAATCAGAGAAGGAGAGGAGAAAAACTGCTAGATCTTAAAAACCTTCCCCCCACCCCTCCCTTCTTTCTGGGCTCAACTTCACTCCCAGTTTCTCTACCTACTCCCCCAGCAGCGCAGGGGGACGGGAATGGGTGTTGAGGTCAGTTCATCACACATTGTCTCTGCCGCCTCTTCTTCCCAGGGAGAGGACTCTTCCCCTGCTCCAGCGTGGGGTCCCTCCCATGGCAGACAGTCCTCCACGAACTTCTCCAACGTGAGTCCTTCCCACAGGCTACAGTTCTTCACAAACTGCTCCAGCATGGGCCCATAATTTCCACAGGGTGCAGTCCCTCAGGAGCAGACTGCTCCAGCGTTGGGTCCCCTGCGGGGTCACAAGTTCCCATGGCTGCAGGGCGACAGCCTGCCTCACCATGGTCTTCACCACGGGCTGCAGGGGAATCTCTGCTCCGGCGCCTGGAGCACCTCCTGCTCTCCTGCTGCACTGACCTGGGTGTCTGCAGGGCTGTTTTCTCTCACATCCTCTCACTTCTCTTCTCTCTCCAGCTACTGAGCCGCAGCCGTTTTTTTTTCCTTCTTAAATATGTTATCCCAGAGGTGGTTCCACTGTCGCTGATTGGCTTGGCCTTGGCCAGTGGCGGACACAGGGAAAACTTCTTGCAGCTTCTCACAGAAGTCACCCCTGTAGCCCTCCCCCCCCACTACCAAGACCTTGCCACAGAAACCTAATACAGGAACCCAGAACTGGACACAGGACTTGAGGTATGGACTCACCAGTGCTAAGTAGATCATGTCCCTCAACCTGCCAGCATCAATCCTCCTAGTGCAGCCCAGGATACCATTTGCCATCTTTGCCTCAAGGGCATGTTGTTGTTTTATGTTCAGCTTGTTGTCCATCAGGATCCCCAGGCCCTTTTCTGCAAAGCTGAACAATGCAGTTTTATCAAACACCTGACCCAAACTCCATATAATGCAACATTCAGTACATTTTAGATTAACTTGAATTAATAGTAGAAAAGCATCCACTGAATTCAGAAAGATCAAAATTTGATCAAGGGAAAATGAATGAGAACTTCAAGAATCTACCCGCGCCCTCGAATCTGTCCCTTAAATAAGAGTTGCTTAGCTTTATGTCTAAACATATTTTCATTATTAAGCATTCAGCAGGCGATTAGAATATGACAATAGATCCCAGCAACTTTCTCCTCCAGAATGAGTTTATATAAGTAAACATAGCTAAAGAGGACGATGTATGCCTTGCTCACCCTAAGAGTTAGCAAAAGTTAATAATACTAGAAGTTAGTAATTGCCAAACAAGGAGACAAAATGTTGTTTGATTTGGAGTCAGTCCGCTCACATATCCCCTGACACTTTAAATGAGTTCATTGTGTTTTATGAGCATTAAAGCTTCCCCCTCCATCAGTCAACTCATTCTCTTAGTTTAATTTTAATGCATGCTGTGAAGTTATATCCCTTGAAATCATTGGCTTGTCTGAAGGTCCCCAGATGCTCCCTCCTTTGTTCTCTCTCTCAGTCCCACTTACTCTTCTCCACACACCTCTTGTGCCTTCAGTCAGCTGGTTCTAGCCCACACAAACATATCAGTCACAACAGAAGAGTTTTCTCTCTCACATATTGGTACTCAGCAGGAGAATATACAATACATTTCCTCTACTAACACACATACATATACATACATACATACATACATACGTGCATACATAGATATATATATATTGTGTATGACCTACACACTTCAATGATTGTAACTACCTGAGTTAGGACTTCCATTGGACCATGAGTTGAGGGTTGCTTTCTTTTGTTTTTTTAATTGCCTGCAAGTGCTCACTCTGGCCAAGAAATGGAATACAGCTTCTCCCTCATCCCTGACCACAAAGCTGAGCAGGAGTTTCCCATTTCATTTATCACATTTTGTGTGGAGTTAGGTTTCCCATTACATCCATATTGTGATCAGCATCTGGGTAAACTTGCACAGACTGCCACACTCTCAAGAAGCCCACTAATATTAAAGTTTAAATATCAGTGTCACTGGGAATTCTTGTGATTGTAATGGTCTACCTTGGGGGTTCAATCATGGTGTTAGGCAGATCAGTCAAAATCCTATTGTGACAAGAGAAAAGACACTTCCATCTTTCTGTAATACACAAAGTTTCTGATAGCATGTTCTAATAAGGAGTGGTAGGTTAATGTTTAGTTACCTAGTTCTCTTGTGAGAAGAGGACGCATGGCCAAATGTGGCACATGTATACAGAACTGCAGGAAAGATTTTACTTCCACTCCATTTCAGACAAGAAAGCATTTGAATATTTTTGTGTTTTCAGACTGGGGAGGAAAAAAGAATAAAATAGCTGTGGTAAAAACAGAGTTTCATTGACTAAGTCATTGCTAAAGCTGCATTTTTTTTGTCATGGTATCTGAGAGAGCCAAGGAGTTCATGTTTTTCAGAAAATTATCCATGACTGATGACACTTTGGGACTTTTCACATGTGGGTGGGTGGATGCAACGCTAACGGGTTGAATCCATTTCAGAGAAACCCTTTGCTGCTGTCAAGTTAAGTCCCAGACTGCAATGGAATATGACAAAGAGCAGGAACCCAGCAACGCCACCACAATGACAAAGTGTCCTGGCACAGTGAACTCTCCCAGAGACAGCCTGGAGCAATGAGCTTCTCCCTCCCATAAAGAAAACAAAAGGTCTTTTCCTCTCCCTACCTCTCGCTCTCTCTCTCAAATCTCTCTCATTCCCATATTTAGAACCATAGCTTGGTTCAAAGGTTAGTTCTGGCATGGTGACCAATTGGGTCTCCATATGGTATTTATTTATTTATTCTTTGTCTAAAATGCTTTTGGCACAGCATATTTGCATGAGTTAGATGGTGTTTATAGAAAACCTGAATACTGAAGTTCATAGGAAAGGTCATTGGCTCATTCTTTCTCTTATTTTAATTGAATTTTCCTTGCTGATGTTTCTGCTGCTACTCATTTTATTTCTTTATAGATATTGATTTCTTTTCGGGAGTTGTTTTTGTTTGTTTGTTTGCTTGCTTGCTTTTTGTTGTTTTCTTTTTAGTTGTTGTTGTGGTTGGGTTTTTCTCAGCTTGACCACTTGTGAGTTCTCTTTAAAAGCTTCAGACAATCTTACCAAAATAGAGGAGTGTGGTCTTGTCTACAGACTTGTCACTTGGAGCTGGTGTCCATTCCTCGTCAGAGTAGAAGGCTTCCCTTCAGATCCTCTGAAAAGGGAAATTTTATTCTACTTGAATTTTCTCATGAAGCACAGCATCATCAGAGGCTGCACATTCCCTTCTCTGTCTTTAATGCCCTATTTCCTACCTTTAGCAAACAACTGTGCCAAAACTGCTCTCATTTTACCTACTTGCAGTATTTGTGGAAAACCTCACTTAACACATCCTCCAGTTCAACAGAGGGCTGTGGCAAAGCTCCGATTCAGAAAAAGCATTAGCTCCTTGTTTCCTCCCCAAGGGAATCAGACTATGTTCAATTGTGTAGGAAGCCTCTCCTCATACCCACTTCTAAATAATGCCAAATGGCATTAAGGTTTGATTGCTCTGTGGTTGTATCTTCTTTGTCTTTCACAGAGTTATGTGAACAAGTAATTTTTACTGGTCATCTTTTAGGTCATCGTCAAACATTAAGGTTCATATAAGGAAGTTACATTTCATGTAGGCTACTTTGACTGTTTATGTACATAAATATATATATATATGATATTACATATATCTTATACCATTTTATGTCATTGCTGGTTAATGTTAGATTACAATTTCCTCCAGTTATACAAACTGTAAAATTTTCCTGAATCCAGCCTTGATGGAGCACAGCTGCCTTCAAGTGCTTCAGATTTACCTTAAGGCCTCAATTGCACCAAGCCAAGTTCCAAGATCAAGGCTCAGTATGCTGAACAACAGAATTGGCTGTAACCCTTTTTAAATTTGACTTATTGCATCTTTATTTCCAGCTGCATTCATAATGAAAGGCTTGTTGGGATCAATATGACCACCTTGACTTCTGAAAGGAAAACCCTTTGGTGCTCCTTCCTAACCCGAGTGCTTTACACTGATGACATTATCATCCATGGGCTTCTTGTATCTGACCCTAAATGACAGCAGTATCTTTCAATTTCTATATTATATCATATAGACATAATCCACTTCAGGAAGGAAACCCCTGGTTTTGCTTTGTAGCAGATATTCCAGCTCAGTGTCTGTGAAGCATCACCAGTGACATCAGAAGTTGCACAATGACATTGAGGGACCGGGGGAAGTGGATCTTTTGCTCTCAACCCATGTGGAAATATTCTGTGACCGAAGGGGAGACTTTCACAAGTTTTTGGCAATAGGCTCAATACATCTGTCCTTGAGCAATATAGTACTTAACTAAGTAACTAACTTTACACATGTGAAGTGCTATCTGGAAATCAAATGGCATTTCTTAATGAGGACATCATGCCACATCTGACCTGAGCCAATTTAAAAGACAAAGCTCTTCTTGTTAATAAGCAGAGCTAATATCCAAGATGCAAACTATTATGCCATATCTGGTATAGGCTTCTAAAACCCAAATTGCAATCATGTTCCAGCCTGGCTAAATTTTGTCATATTTTCTGCTAATATAAAGAATGCTGTTTGTCACTGAGACTTCCAGAATGTGGTGGACGAAATGATTGAAGAAATCACTAAATGTCTCTGAACTTGTTTTTCAAGAAGTCGTAAGTTTGATTGTCAGAGGATTGTATATACCTACAACCACAGGATGTATCACTTGCAGATAATTTCTCTTGTAGCTTGCTTAAGAAAAAAAAAAATCCTATTAAATATCAGTACATATTCATTCTTTGTATTTCATCCTGGATTTCAATTTACTGTATTTTTTCACCAGTCAGTTTTGTTGTGCCATTAGAAAGGAACCATAAGTGTAAGAGAAGCAAATTAAAAAGCAACAAGCCAGTGTACATGGTTTGGAAAAATCCCTCACTGTGACAAGTGACATAAAGTTTCCCTTTTGTATACATTATGTCTTAAATAAGACATACTTTGCAATGTCACATTACAAATTAGTGCTGTGCTGGAATCAAACTAGAGATTGAAGCAGTTTTCCTATTCCAGTGAAATTAGCCTGGTACCTGGGTCATTTAACAAAAACATTCAGAAAATTTAATTAAACCAGAACTCGACACTGTGAACACCAAGTCTGCTCTTTACAGTAATGTCTACAAGACAGGCATGTGAACACTCTTAATTACTTGCATAGTCCTATTGACTTCAGTCAGTAGGAAGAGTTGCAGGCACGGGCCTCTGCAGGACTGCTGTTTGTATGCCTGGTCCTGGAGCAGGCTGATTATCAATTTTAGCTACATTTGAGAATACCTGGTGTGGTACGGCAGGCACGTATCACATTGTGATATTTGAGGCAGAAACATAAACAGTCACTCTTCCTTAACTTAAAGCACATTTTTAAAGCTTATAGACTTAATTTTAATAGGTGTTTTAGCATCATTCCTGAGAGAGAGGCCAAATGGAAGAAGTGAAGATGGATTTTAGCTGAACAACCAAGTTCCTCTCAATGTTTTCAAGAGACAAACAGCTTTTCAACTTCAGGTTCACTGTGGCAGACAGAAAGCTTCAAGCAGAGTAAGGTTTGAATAGGTCTTAGGTAGCATCAGAGATCTGATGGTTTTAAGAGCCTATGTCTAAAAAGAAAACAATAATGTAAGTCAATTCAACATAGCAGTAAGTGAAACTTTTTGCAATCCATATTATTCCATCACTTCCACTGGAAAAATAAATAATACTTAGTATACCAAAACAGCTGTTGTTAAATTTACTGGTATAACTCATGAAAGAATAGAAAGATCCTCTATCAGTATCATCTTCTTGTGTTAGAAAATTGAAAAAATACAATATTCTTATATACAAAAACATGAAGACCATATGAAATTCTATTTCCTTGTAATAATGGTACAGAAAATAATTTTTCAGTAGTCAAAATCACTAATGCACCCTCATTCTTTTATATTTACAAGTAATCAATGAGAAGTAGAATAACAACCAGAAGTTAAGGTTAATGAAATCAAATGAAGAATTTTGAAAAGTCAGACCTGTTATTGATATGCTTAAATATTGACTTTAGCCCCTATGAATAGATCAATAGGTTTTAATGTCAGAATGGACTCATCATAACAAAAGACAGCAAACTTCCCTTAAGAAATGCCTGCTTCTGCCCCATGCATGCTCTTGAACTACAGTGTACTTTTCAGCAAAGAAAAAAAGAAGAAATCTTGACCAAAATAATTCCTCCTATGTATAAACCATGACCCCTGTTGTTTCGGTGACTTTCACTTTGAAGAACTGTCTTCTTTTTAGCTAGAATTTGTCTAACTTCAATTTTCCATCTCTCAATCTTGTTAAGAGTTTGGCTAGTGGAGAAAATAGTCCTACGGAGTAATCTGTATGCCACTCCACAGTGGTCATCGCCCGCAGGGGCCAGCATCCCATGGGCCATCTCCCCAAACTGTCTCCATATCTCAGGTCCCTCTTGGACCGTGGGACCAGTGGTGGCCAATATTGCAGAAGGTTCAGCGTCAGGCTTACGGGTGCTGAACACAGCACAACCTCCTTTGCTCATGACAAACCCAGGCCACTGTGGTTTTTTCCCATGGTAGAGTCCCTCAGTAATATGACTACCTTTAACAAAAGAGCCATGGAAATGTATGTTATTTTACTGCATCCTGGCTATACCAAATAACCAATACCGCTATTGGCTTTCCCCATTGTTCTTGTGGAATGAGCTGCCATTTATCAGCAACAGTTACAGTCATTGCTCAGGGAAATGTTAAACAACATGAGGTCAAATGTCTGTGGCCTGAGAAAAGGAGGCATTTGTAATTATCTTCTTGAGACCTGTCCTTTGTCCATTATCTGAGTGCAATGTTGGTTTGATACCATTCTAGGCTTTCAACCAAATGGCACGTTAATACAAAATAAAATGCATCAGAGACGTCCTAGCATATTGGATCAACATGTTGCTTTTATCAAACAGCATTTTAAAATGTCACAAATACACCAGTTATTTCCCCAGACCTATTCTCTTTAACCCATGCAGACTGCTGTTAGCAGAAATATCATTCTTTTATTTAGGGCCTAGGCTGATTTTCCATTATTTTATGTGGCACCGATGTCCAAAACAGCAGGCTGAGTAGCCCCTTTGTATTCTGGCCCCGTATTTCCTTTAGTCTCTTGGAACAGGTATGAGACATGTTAGGGAAAAATGTCAATGTTAGTGCCTCAGATGAGTTCTCAGCCATTTTGTTTAAAATTTGCTGGTATAAGTTCTTTCAATAGATGATTAAATCTGATTTTCAAATATGTTTCTCATCATCATATTTCATTTTCACTGGAACTGAGAAGTGTTTAACATCACATGACACAATTAGGGGCTTTTATCAAGTCTGTCACGAAGATATTTACTGAATTGCCATGTCTTCTGCACTATAAATAGTAACTGTACCAACTAGCAATGGGTCATTGCAGACTTGTTTCTCAGTAGACATTTTCCATAGACATCTCTTTGTGAACTTTTGCTTCCCTCATCAATTTTCTGTTTTGCTGTCTTTTAACCCACATTCACCTATGATATTTTCTATTTTTCTAACAATTTTTATACCTTTGAAAAAAATATGTTTATTTTCACCTCTATGCCTAAATTTTAAGAAACAATAACAACAATAACAATAATTTCAAACACCTAAGCCCTTTATACTGTGAGTTTGTTGGGCAGCTAGTGAAACGTTTTATAACAAATAACAAGATTCTTTTTCCTAGATGACCTTACTTAAAATTGTTTTCAAGTCTGTGAAACTGACCCTTTAAAATCCTTTTGTACATGTATTGCGGGTTCAGACTGTATTCTGTTTGCATATAGCAAATGTAATTGAGTTGAGAAAATTCACATCTAAAAAATACTGATTTTAAGTTCTGAGATCAACTTCTCTTTTTCAAGGTGAAGTCTAGCATAAAGCTCCCTGGACTTGGATGTAACACATACTAAGTTAGAAAATCACAATGTACAATTTTTGGAAATTCCAAAACCAGGCTGTGGGACACTGGCAGCATATGTCACCTGGACCAAAAGTCCCACACAATTTGTCCATGTGTTGAAAACTACGGATTACTCTACTATGTGCATTTTCAGCTGCTGGGGAAACGCACAGAGAGCACAGAGTTGGTGTCTAGGCAGTGGCTTGGTAGCTGCTGAACATGATAAGAACAGTGAAGAAAACAGAAGCTTTAAAAATGAAGGAAAATAACAAAGCATAATACCATGTAACTAAAAAGGAATAAGATGTTATTAAAAACTTCACAAAAGACTGTTTTTCAACAGGACAACAGGTACTGAAATATTGTTGAAAGTTCTACCTAGCAGCATGATTCACCTGAACAAACCTGTTCGTCTGTTCCAAGATGCAAATATACTTACCACTCTTCAGCCACTCAGAAAATAACCAAATAATGTTCCAAGCCTACATGTGCAAGGCTCTTTTAAAACACCTCCTTTGAAAACTTTGAAAAGTTGTTGTTAAATGGTTAGTTGGAGTCATACAATCATATGAAAGGTATATCAGATTTTTTTTTTAAAAAGTAAATGAGGAAAACCAAGATAGAGAGAGATTAAATTACTTCCTCACAGTGCCATGCAAAGTTGACAACACGCCAGGACTGGTTCTTTGAGGGATGACTAGCAAGTCCAGGTTGCAACTGGCACTGCAGGTTGAGTTTGTAAATTTTTCAGTCCACATTTATGTGCCATATAAAACCAAAAAAACTTTTTTCACATCAGAAAAATGTCTCCTAATTTAACACTACTTAGTACCTTCTTCTTAGCAAGGTGCTTAGTTTGTAGCATGTTTGGTGCCCACCCTAAACAGGTGGATGAAGAGAGAACATGTCCTCACATCACTCATAACAAATCCATGCCTGTGACTGATCTCAATGGATCTGGATTTCCCAGCGGCTGATGGCGATACACCTGAAAGAACAGCTCTGCAGCAGTGAGCAGCTTAATTTCTAAAACTCCTTTTCAAGGAATTAAGCCCATCACAACAAGAATTACAAATTCACACAGGTCTCCCCTGTACTTGAACTCAGCAGTCATGCTTCTATCCACTGATGTGCTGTCAATGGTGAACTGACAGACGCAAGACTTCAGGCAGGCATGTCATACCCATACAAACTGCAAAATGAAGCCCTGCTGCATGAAAATCATTGCATTAATCTACAGGCAGGCAAGGTCAACACTTTTCCAGAACTTCTTTTGTAGAAACGGCAAAGGGAAAGCTTCATTAGTGACCTAGTAGTCCCAACCAGACAGACCAAGGTCTGAGGGAGATGAAATCCGTCCCGCATACATTGCAGGCAATCAGTCAGCAGAGGTGCACTATCAGGAGGGGCCTGCACTCACCAGATGCTTTGGCACACCTCATTGCTTCTGCCAAAAAAACAGCCATCATCACCCTAAGACAGTTCTGGTGTGCTACCATCATTGCCAAGCTCGGTTTCAGGCTCGTCTCCCTCCCAAAGTGATTTTTTTGGTTTAGCACAAGGCACCCTGTACCCTTGGGCATTGACAAGAGAGCACACATGACTCACATGACAAATGAAGACATGACCCTGGTGGAGAGAACCAGATGACTGCATGTTACCCAGTCAGCAGTAGCACCAACCCTTTGCTCATCATGGAGCTCTGCACGATGCTGTGGAGCCAGGTGGTTGCAGGGGCCAGCACCCGCTGCCAGATCAACTTTGGAGATGTTGGGTACCCATAACTTCAGAAACTTCACGTGGTGCCCCAGCACCAGGCACATGCTTAGAGCTGTTGAGCTTGTTTGAAGATCCAGTCCTTGCTGAGGTCTCTGTAAAATTCCTTGGTTTAGGTCAAGGCAGACACTTCTCTGAGGTTACTGGCTTAGCCTGCTCAGTATTTTAAAATATATATTATAATGAGTTTTCCATCAAAGCTGTCACTTGCTATCTGCCTTAAGAAGATAAATATAGGAAGAGCATTGCTATAGGAAAGCCTTAACTGGTTTCCCATTTCAAGGTAGGTGCTTTCTATGCTATAATACTTAAATCCTACATCATCCTTCATGAGACAGGAACACTTAACAAAACAAACAGCAATTTCTCACTTGCCAGGAACGCTTTGATGTTACACTCAAAAACTTGTTACGGGGCAAAAAGGGCAGCACACCTTATAAGGGAAGCCTCGAATTTCTTGTTAGTGTAATTAAAATCCTACAGTGTAACTAAGCAACAACAAGTAGTTCTAATGAGTAGTCCAGCTAGAACAATGATAACACGCATTGTCCAAATGATCTAATTAACACAAAATAAATCTCCTTAATAATAAGGTTTAGAAATCATTATACAAAACCTCCTACTATCTTTCCCTTTCCCCGGGTTTGCACTGACCGTCCCGCCGGCAGCAGCACCTCTGTGACACATTTCTACACCTCGCTCTGTCTCCAGTGGCCTGGAGTTCACATTTCATCCCAAGTTACTCTGTACAGTGTATTCTACACTTGGTAGGCAGATACCTGCTGCTTGTTGCTCCTGTGGCTAGTTCTGCTCAGGTCCCAGGTTCGTGCCTTGTTAGCTGACAGCGGTAAGTTGTTTATAGCCCTGGGGTCTCCAGTGCCAGCCTGTTCCGTCTCTCATGTCACCACCTGTACACCGCTATGCTGTGTCCCCATTCCCAAGGCTTCTGCTGTCATACCAGGTCTGCACATAATGACGTAATAATGACATCACTATGGTAGGGTCATAAATTTTGCATCCTGCATGGAGTAACTATACTATAAAACATAAAATTATGGCTAAAGTATAAAATATTTTTATCCTATAAAATATAAAATTATGGCTATGCTGTGATTGTACAAAGATAAGCAAAAGTAAAACAAATTAGGCAACAGTCACCTGATCATTGGAAGAATTGTTGTTACAGCTCAATTAACTAAAACAAAGCTCTAGGCAAGCCAAGAAGACCCCACACAAAGCCTGGCAAGCTTGCCTCAGTCCTGAGACCTTGCAAAGTTGCTGCAAAGTCTACAGACTTCACTGGGCTATATGGGACTACTGGGAGTTTTTTTGTCAAGAAAGCAAAAAAAATTACCCCAGAGGAAGAGGCATCATTCCAACAAAATGTTCCACATTGGTGTAACTGGAAAAGTAAACACATGAGTGTATTATCAGGAAAATAAAAGCTCAACTGACACTGACATTGGTTGCCATTCATGTTCTCCACGATATGAGCGAGCTTATTTGCAACAGACAACCCACACACAAACTTCTACCCCAAGACACACATTCTCACCCCACACTTCAGCTTTTACTGCTATATTTCCTGTGGCATATTAATGAACAAAAGCAGAATTGCCTATAAACACATTTCTGAAACAGTGTTTATAGTGCAAGGGCGTTCAGCTTCCACTCTGCTAACACATTATGAAATAGATACTTCTGAATGTGCTGCGTGTCAACCTGGAAGTGATGAAAATACTTAGCAGATTTACAAAAGCCTCTTTTTGCTTAGAGAAAGAGAGTGAACATGTACAGTAGCCCTTTTTATCCCCAAAATGTTGTTTTGTTCTACTCCATGCTTTCTAGTGACACTTGCCTCTTTCAGGCTCAAAAAGATCATGTCTTTTGGCTTTAGCAGAATGCAGTGCCACACCTCACCATGTGTACAGCTTCACATACCCCTGGTAGGTATCTGTTTGCCTTCCTATGACTTACAAATGCATACACTGCTATTTTTCTTTCTATTTTTCAGAAAGCTCCATATAATATTGTGTACAAATGGGAGTGCACTCATGTATACATAACCAAACATATGTATCTTGGATGGAGATCTTTGTAAAGTGGATTTTAGCCCGAAGTAAATTTTTGTAATCAGGTTTAAAAGCCTGCAGAATTGGAGATTATAATGGAAATAGCGCAACAGAGCATCTAATAGCAGCACTGCAAGATCTCTTCTGTAGAGCAGGAGTAACATTTAGAGAGCAAAACTACAATGCTACACAATACTTCACAACCTTCACTTGTACTTTTAACACCAGTTTTGCAGTGAAAAATGGAAACAGCAAACAGCAGCTCAAAATTTCTACTAGCAGTATTAATATCAATGACTCCTGTAAAACCAATAGCATAAATCTTGCTCTTAGCGCCGTAGCACATGTTTAATTAATCAGGCCTGCCATCCTCATTTGCCCTTCACTGGGTTTCACTGATGATTACCCAGTGGAAAATTCAGCCCCTTAATGCAAACAATATCCTTTTTAACACTTTCTTTCCAGTGGCTGGCTTTTGAGGGTGGCGGAGGCATTGTCGGTGAAGGAGGCTGGAAGTCCATTCTTGGCTCCAGCCACCCTTCTGCAATTTAACCCTTCATGTGGGTTACGAACCAACTTGGAAGTGGTTGCTTTCTTTCCTCACCCAGAACAGGTTTTCCTTCAAGACCTCTTTTCTTTTCCTCTCAGCTTTAGTGATAGGATTACAGCCAAATATTTATGCATCCTGTGAATATGAGGAAAGAGACATATTAAGTGCTAAGTTATTCTAATTTATTCTGCTAAAGGAACCATGTGAGGTAGCACAAAGCCCTCCCTGATTTCGAATTTTAGGCCAGTCACAAGTTTTACTTGTAAAGAACAGCAGAATTTTATTTTCTTGTTGGTAGTGCTACCCAGGAATGAGAGAAAAAAAAATTGTCTAAGAAATGAAACCCTTGTAAATAAAATATAATTCACAGACAGGAGCAGAATTTTCCTCTGGGTCATTATTAGTGAAAACCAGTGAGGGGATAATAAGGACATGAGACCTGATTAATTAAACATTTGCACTATTGTGTGTAATTATAGTTTTGTGAATCAACCCATGGACATCTGTTTCCACAGGACCACAGGACCCACCACGCCGAGCTTCACCGGGACCTCAGGCAGAGCCCAGCATGGGGCGCCCCACGGCTCTGTCCCCAGACCAAATAACCCTCCTGCCCGCCCACCCAGGCAGCACATCCCAGCCTGCCAACCTGGTGACGTGCTCACGGTGGCTTCTCCCCAGGGGAAGCCTCCAAACTGGCCTGCTTTAGTGCTCCTGGCCAGCTGATCCACTCACACCCGTCAGGACGGGAATTTGCAGCAGCACCTGTAAGTTTTCAGATCTGGCTACCTGAATGCACCGTGGTGTTCTCCTAGCATGTGGGATGTATTCCCATTTTTCTTACACTTCTATGTTCAAGCTGTATACAGCTCACAGGAGCTCATTAATATGCCAGGCTTTTACTCAGAACATTTTTTGAACGGTCTGTGCCATGCCATATTTGCAGTTTAAAGCCATTTGCAGCTTTTAGTTGCTAATTAACTTATTGCCAGTTATGCAACATTCTGACAAAAAAGCCCTGAGCTCCTGAAGCGTAGTAAAAACCTTGGTGCCAGCATTATCAGCTAGATGCCATGGAGTTACTAATAGAGACAGCGCCAGCCTGCCTAAAATTTACCGTAGTAGAAACATTAAATTGTCATGGCTCACATACACTTCCACGGTAACTCTAAGTTGCAGCACGTTTTCACTCCGAACGGTGGCTGCGACAATAGCATTTTGGGGACGTGCTCCTCAAAGGCGGCTGCGATCGACAGCACTCAGAACAGCCCCATCAGGGCAAAACGCTCTCTCTTTCTGGGGAGCCAGGGAGCAGCTCTGCTGCCTCTTGGGGACCTTAC
This sequence comes from Egretta garzetta, assembly GCF_000687185.1. Taxonomy (NCBI): domain Eukaryota; kingdom Metazoa; phylum Chordata; class Aves; order Pelecaniformes; family Ardeidae; genus Egretta; species Egretta garzetta. Next base: position 2,172,622 of record NW_009259860.1, read on the forward strand.
ATCCACCTCCCCTGGGATGGGAAAGGGTAACTGTCGCGGAAGGCCATTTCCAAGTGTTCCTGGAGAAATAAAGGTATTTGTGAGAGAAAGCTCAATTATTTTGGTTCATTCTTTGGCTTCCCCTTCCTGATGCAATCTGGGGTGTCTGAAAATATCTGGTGTTTTAGAAGTGTGGGTCCTAGCCAGAGCAAGCCTAAGGGAGAAGAAGAAACTGTGGGAGTAACATGGAGGAAGAAAACCCAGTTTCATTTATTTATACCTTTTTTTTTTCTTTTTTCTGATTAGTGACTTTCCAATCTCTCACCTTCTCTTTTAGTTGATAATTACCTTTGCATGTTTTTACAGCACTTGTAGGTCTCCTTCCCCTGCCCATGTAAGAACAGATATTAAATCAGAGTATTCCTGAAAAACTCAGGCAAAGTGGAAAGCATGAATAGCCCAGCTAAACAGGCTACTTCTGACATGATAGTTGAAAGGCACAGCAACAGAGACCTAGATGTGCATGACCAGAAGGGAAAAAAAGAAAAAAAAGTTGTACAGTTGAAAACTTCTGACGTGTTTTCTGTTGTAAGAGGAACGGGTATAAAAACCCTGTTAGCAAAATCCTGCCAGGCACTGTGGGTGTCAGCATCTTGTGTATGCAAACAGATAGTTGGGTTGTGTTCAGTGCTACAGAAATCCAACTGTCACAGGTCAAAAAGACATGCTGAGATGGCTCAACACAATTTTAGAAACTCATTGCTGTTGCTTTTTCCTTGCAGTAAAATACTGTCTGCCACAGCACCACCTCATTCGTGCATTAAATGATAACATTTGTATCAGGTTAGTGCCAGGTTTCCCCTTGTTATGTCTTCTTCAGCCTGCACTCCATGTGGCGAGCCCTGGCATCCTTCCACAAAACCAACAAACTTCGAACGCCCTTCAGGTCTGCCCACTGGTGTGACCACACTCCTGTGTGGGCATTAACAGATAGGAAAAAGCACTTTCCAAACCTTAGAAGATGGGAACACGCTGGACTGAGGGCCTGGCACTGAAAGGCAAAAATAGACCTGGGTCCTCAAGTCACATCTTCAGATGGCCAATCACCAGGTGTATGCCACCTTTGCAAGAAAACACAGTGCCCAAGAGCAACTCCCACATGTCTTCCCCTTTCTCTACTCTTCCCCCAGACAAGATGATCTAGTCCTAGGGGTCTCTTCCTCCAAACTGCACGATTCCCAGTACAGAAATAAATCAGTTGCAAACACTGATTTTTTTTTTTTTTTTTTTTTTTTTTTTTTTTTTTTTTTTTTTTAAACAACCACCCCTGTCTGATTTTAGCAATTTCCTAGATTTCATTCTAATTACTTCTAATTGTTCCTTGCATTAGCCTGATGAGCTGTAGGCATGTATCTTCAGTAAAAGTAAGATTTGAATACAATATATGCCTGAGCATCTCCAGTGGGACAAGCTGCAGCGTGTTTCCAGTACAAGGGGGGGAGCTTGACAGACACTAGCAGCACAGGCCACTTCTTAACATGGCAGAATAAGGAAACCAAGCAAAAAGGAGAACTGATGCCAATTTTGTAAGCAGATTTAAAGGGCAAGTAAATGCACTTTTTTTGCTTTCAAAAATATTTATTCAGTCATCACTTTAAAGCAGTTTATCATAAAAGTTAGATTGCATGTGTTTTCCACCCATACCTCCTGATGCTCTTCACAAGAAAATGACTCACTGCACTGGGAAAGACACAACAGGAATGATCCTAGTTCCCTCCTCTATAAAACTACATTAAAAAAAAAAGAATGGAGAATTAAGATGTTTTACAAGTTACAACGTGACTATGCCAAGAACGTGGTGGTCTGAACAACTGAAGAAAAAGGGACTGGTTTCATGAACAGATTGCCAGGGCTAGGTTTTGCCTTTCATTTAGCTGCTTGGTTGAAATAGTCACCTCTAAGGCCAGCTACAACTCAATTTTGATTGAAACTGTCTAGGAAGAAAATACTGAATTTTCTTAGACCTTGATTTTCTTAGGTCTCAACCATAGATTACAACTTCATTTGTTGCATTTTTTTTTAATGAGTGGAAAACACACGAAATAGCAACGTGAAACCCCTCATGCCATTTGGTGTCTTGACAGGGGGCTGAGGACCTGGATCCTGTAAATCTATGTTAAAATTTACTCTTGACCAGTATTTGGGGCCAGTCACTTAATCATTCTGTCCCTCAGCTTACTTCTGCATACGACAGATTTTAATATTCCACTTGCTCTAATACACTAGTAGGCTCTCTAGACGAAAAGCACCAGTTAATGCATGTTGTTATGACAGCAAAAATAGAGTAAGCCTGTTCAATTGCCTCGTGAGGTGGGGTTGCTAATTTGCTAATTGATGGCTTTGGAAATACATGCCTGAGCGCTGTCAGTATGAAGCTCCCCTGCCTGATACATCTTGACATAATGCGGGGCAGCGCTAAGTACTGAAAAGAGTGTGATAATCAAGTCCCTCACTTTTTCAAGGAGCACGGGCAAGAGAAACAAGAGAGAAATCTCCATAGTGATGCTACCGCTGCAACTTTGCTATTGAGATCATTGGCTTTGCCAGAAATGCACTGAAAACAAACAGCAGGGAATCCTGAGTGGCTTATAGACAACCCAGGGAGAAACCAGGGCAGCATTTTTTTCTTGTTTAAACCTTGCACTGTGCAGTGTTGCAATTGACTGGGTGACACAGCAGCAGAAATCAATTGAAAACTCTAATAAGGGCGTCAGATACAACTGAAGGGAAGCAGGTGAAAAAGATTGTAGATGACATAGCACTGCTGTCTGAATATGTGATGGGAATGCAAGAAACTACTAGCAGCTCACAGTGGTGTCAGTCCATCTCAGCCTTGCCAATGCTAGAGCAATATGACCCTGTATGGGAGAGCCCGTACTTCACAGAAGGTGACCAGCTGGCCAAGACAGCCGCAGCCTCCTACCCGCAAAGCTCTCTGAACGCAAAAATGCATCAATGTTTGGCTGGAAAAGTGACTGGATGAAGAAAGGATAATTTTGGCAAAGAGCATGGCCATCACAAATGCCAGTCAGTGTTTGTAGCAGCCACCGCAGAAACACTCAGTGGTCAGAGTGGCCACTCTGGGCTGGTGCAGCCCTGCTGCCCTCTCTGGACCTGTGGTCAGGCTGCAGCTCAGTTTCTGACATTCTGGAACATCTCATAATTGTTTAAATTCAAAAACAATCACCCAAACCAGGTAGTACACAAAGCTGAGTCAACCTTGCTTATGCAGGTTGAGTTTCAATTAGATCTTTTTACTTAAGGACTCTGCTAAACTGTAGAAACTTTTGTGCTTTCAGCTGGCAGCGAGGAGTGACAGGCTTTCTCCTACCGTATTTCTCTGCTATCTGTGCCACAGACCTTTCTTGGTCATGCAACACTCCATGACAGGATAGACTTTAACATCAGTAAAACATACTTACCGAAGAGACATAGAAAGGAAAATGGGGACAAATATATATATAACCTGCATACAAGCTGGGGACACCAAGTACTCATGAGGCAGGCACTTTGTCCTCTTCACTGAACTCTTCTAACCCAGGTTTCATTCTTCCGATTTAAAATTTTAAGTATTGAGATGTGAGAGAACCAAATCTGAGAGAACCAGAGATAAGGGAAATGGGACCCATATAAGATAAGGAGACAGAATATTTGGCTCTATTTATCTCACAGTAAGAAGTGTTCTAGCTTAGGCAAGTCCTTCAAAACTTCTTTGGGCTGTAGTTGCAGTGGTCTTAAAATGAGCTAAAGACATTTTATAAAAGGCTTTCAGATTCTCAGAGAAAAGAAAAGAAGTGCTGAGTATTGTTACTATTTCTCCCAGTAAAAAGGTCTACACCCAAGGCAGGAGAAACACTGAGAAGCACGTGTTGCCTGAGTAGCATTCCTTAAAGCATTGGGCATCCTAGTGGGCAAGTAATCCATCTTGGGTGTAATATAGGTCTTGGTGAATAAAAGGCCAAAATTCCTATTTACTTCAGTAGTGTCAGGATTTCAGAGAGGAGGTATCCCACCTTAATCTCTGCAGAATTTATCAGTCCTACTTCCAAAGCACAATCCTTGCCATCCTTTCTTGACAGGACCCTGATGTCTCCATGTTTGCAGGTCTAATCCAAGTATTTTATAACTGGTCACACCTGGTTATCAACAGCTGATTAAATTGACATGCTTTCCTTTTCTGTTTTCTGTCCTCATGGAAGACATATTAGGTATTTCTGGCAAACTTGTACACTTTATGGCCTATCTTATCAACCCACACACTACGTGTTGCCTATTAAATCAGGACGAAAACTCAGAATGAAAGTCGTGCAGCAGAAAACACTGTGTCTTGCAGGAAAAGACCCTTTTGAAGGTGATTTCTGGTTTACAAGGCATAGACCTTTGAAGTAATCTCAATCTGGAATCAATTCTGGAATTTACAGATGTGGGTTATCAGCCCTTGTTTATTTACAATGATGAGAAGAGTTTAATTAATACTATGCATATTAGTCAATTCCTTGCTTTTAAACCTTACCTTTTGCCCATCAGCCAATCAATATGTATTTTAATCTTCTCCCCTTTTCAGACGTGGTTTTAACATCTCATAGAACAGAGTAGCAGACTTCACAATCATTAATTGCTATTACCAGCCCTTTCATTTTCTGAACATCAGCAGTTTCTATAAATTCCACTTTCATCCATGTGTTATATTATCCATTCTTATTCACCACTTGTTTCTGAAATATTCTTTGTAAAAACTGCAGAGAGGTTCTATTAACGAGTAATACAAAATAATTTTTTAATACCACTTCTTTCTTATTCGAATTTCTCATCTGACATGGAAAACCACGTAAGAATGAATTTCAGCTGTAGATATAATTCCATATCTCTTCGCCAGCCTAAAACACGATTAGGGAGATATATCAATTTTCCCTGCTAGAAATACAATTAAACTGTTTATTTCAGGATATAGTTAACTTTTTAACCCAAGTAGTTCTAGGTGACAATTAAGTCCTTCAAAATGAAAGTGAAGGTCTGGCAGTTCAAAGCCTACCGACAAGCAGCTGTATTTCTGCCTATCTTTGGTCACATGTAGTACAGAGTAGCAGTTAGTATGACTGTATATTTGTCCCCCTCTCTGTTAATCAGCAAAATCAGCAGTTACAGGTAGATGTGGAAGAACAATTCCCACTGACTTCTCATTTGCATTTTATTCATGCAATTGAACTCAGACATAAAAGGAAAGTGGACACGAGGTGGGAACAGGGTCATATGTATAAATACCTGACAGGAGAGCATGAAGATGAGGGAGCCAGCTGCTTCTCTGTGGTGCCCAGTGGCAGGACCAGAGGCAATGGGCACAAACAGAAACACAGGAGGTTCCTTCTGAACATCAGGAAGCACTTTTTTTACTGTGAGGGTGACCAAGCACTGGCACAGGTTGCCCAGGGAGGTTGTGGATTCTCCATCCTTGGAGATATTCAAAAGCTGTCTGGACATGATCCTGGGAAACCAGCTCTGGGTGGTCCTGCTTGAGCAGGAGGGTCGGACAAGATGATCTTCAGAGGTCCCTTCCAACCTCAACCACTCTGTGATTCTGTGATTTGTAAGCCAGTGACTTGCTTGCAGTTATTTGCTGCAACAATTTATTAATTTGATGACTTTGTTCTATGACCCATGAGAATGATCACATCACTCATGTGGTGGCGTCATGCAATAGATGAAGTAAACTTCATAAACCAGGAATAGCTCCTTAACAAATCAAACACTCTTAGAATCATAGAATCATGTAATTGTTTAGGCCAGAAAAGACCTTAAGATCATCAAGTCCAACCGTTAACTAACACTGCCATTCCACCACTAAACCCTGTCCCTAAGCACCTCATCTGCCCATCTTTTAAATACCTCCAGGGATGACGACTCAACCACTTCCCTGGGCAGCCCATTCCAATGCTTGACAACCCTTTCTGTGAAAAGATTTTTCCTGATGTCCAACCTAAACCTCCCCTGTCACAACTTGAGGCCATTTCCCCTCGTCCTATCGCCTGTTACCAGGGAGAAGAGGTCAACACCCACCTCAGTACAGCCTCCTTTCAGGCAGTTGTAGAGCGTGATAAGGTCGCCCCTCAGCCTCCTCTTCTCCAGGCTGAACAACCCCAGTTCCCTCTGTCGCTCCTCATAAGACTTGTGCTCCAGACCCCTCACCAGCTTGGTTGCTCTCCTCTGGACATGTTCCAGCAAGGCAACGTCTTTCTTGTAGTGAGGGGCCCAAAACTGAACACAGTATTCAAGGTGTGGCCTCACCAGCACCGAGTACAGGGGCACGATCACTTCCCTACTCCTTCTGGCCATACTATTCCTGATACAAGCCAGGATGCTGTTGGCCCTCTTGGCCACCTGGGTACTTGCAAGAGTACTTACAGCACCCATGTAAGCTAAAGACCGAGATAACGAATGAAGGAACGTTAGAGTAAGCTCATCCTCTCATTTACTGGGGACACAAACCTCAGTTTTCACAATGATGAAGTTCCCCCTCCAGCATTTTATTAGACTGATAGTAGCTGTATGCATATGTATTGCTGTGTGTCATCATTATTGTGCATTGCATGTTATGTTTTTCATATTACGTGCCAAGTGAATGGATTGATTTTCATGACCTTCGTTTTTCTATCACCTTTGCAATCCTCTAAGTTCCCAACTTGAAACTCTTTAGTTAACACATACATGGCATAACTTGTTATTTTAAGAAAAGCAGCTGAGTTTGTGGTAAAATAATGCTGTCCTTGCGACAAGACACCTCTTTTTAGACAACCCCCTCACAATATGAATAACTGGGGCCAAGAAAATGCGTTAAAATATCACTTAGAATTGACTTGTGTTGGTAGTCAGAACAAGAAAACTGGGGTTATCAGGTTTATGACTCAGTTGAGTGACCCTGTATTTCCGACAGAATGTTTAAACTCTGCTCTAATATAGGGGTGATTTTAGAGACACTCAAAGCTTCACTACCTGAATCTACTTTCTTCCTTCCTTTATTCTCAAGGACAACTCCCTCATTCTGGAAAAGGCAGAATTTTTATTGTGAAAATAAATATACATATACATACACAGTAAGAGGAACAAAGCAGGTGTACAGGAAACTAAGAACTGGAAATAGGGTGGAAAAAAAGTCTGTGGAAGCCATCTAGAAACTTCTATCACAACACTTTCCTCAGAACTACAGCCCAGATTCCAGTCTGAAGTCAACCCTAGTAGCTCTTCACATTTCATCTTCATGTCCCTAATATTTATGTCTTTCTGAGATCCTCAGACTTGTCTGTAAAATTAGTCTCCAAATTGTATGTGAATTAGACAACTGGTTTAATGAAAAAGATGACTAGCATCTGCTCAGAGAAATAAGTTTGTATTTGACTAGCTCACATGGTGAACTGTAACTACTCTATGAACTTTGTAAGAGGTTCTTGTAGACTCAGACAGAGGTAGAAACCATTTCAGTTATTGAAAGAAACCAAGTCTTTTTGTGCAGCACCAAAAAAGGGGGAACTCCTCCCTTTCAAATTATAAATCTTTATAGTGCAATTCTTTATGGCTAGGAAGAGGACTTCAGACACTTTTCAAATAACCCCAACCGTTTAATCTGTACCCTTCAGGAAGTCAAGCTGTGTGTGTACGTGAGACAGAAATGTTTTTGCTGAAATAGGAAGAATCATACGGTTCTGCTCAGCCCACTGTAAAACTAGCTGCTTCTGATAGGGGAAGAAACCTACTTTTCCTTTGCAGAGAACAGCATTATATGGCTTGTGAATCTTCACCCTTTTGTAGTCTGGTCAGAACCTGTGACCACAGGGAACCACTGTAGGCAAATTTCTCCCAAAAAGGAAATGGACAGTAGATCCATTAACAAAGTTATTTAATTTTATTTATGTAGAAAACCAGCAGCTTCTAAGTTTAGTTTACAGGAAAACAAGTCTGAGCCATTCATAAAAGGTCTTATTTATCACTTCCTTTAAAATTTACTATTACTCCAGAGTCAGTTCAGCCAGGGTGTTCTCTGTTAGGTTTTAAGCAATTTGTTTGAATTCTAGCAAATCCAATATCCCAGTAGTAACATTTATTGATTTCCCCACCTTTCCCTGTGCAGTGATCAGCCAATCATATAGGTACAAAAGTGCCACACAAACAAGTATTCCACAAATACATAACAAAATCTCCTGATGTAGTTACAGTTGTAAGTATTTCACACTGGAGGAAATTTGCATTTTCAGTAAACTAAGATACCCTCACAGACTGCAGAACATTAATACAGTAGAGATGACAATGAAAGGACTTTGCAGATAGCTAACATTTTTAATCTGAGAATGAAAACATTTTTTAAAAGTACTAGAGAAAAATTAATAGAGATTCTTACTCACAAGAATCTACAGTCAGGTTCCTGGACAAAAGGATTCCACCTTGAAGGGTAAGCTGGGAATTTTTTTGCTTGTCTCTGGGGTTTTTTAAGCAGCAGTTGACATGAAAGATAAAGGGGGTTTTGCTCTTTTTCTTGTAGGGAGCCACAGTCAGCATTTGATATCCAAATCCTAATGTATTGCTAAAATCACACAAACCCTTTCTTCAGAACTAAACAGAGCTTTTTGCTGCTGAACAAGGCTACAAGTTACCTGATGTCTTCTGAAGCTACCCAGAGATTCCCAGGTCTTCTTTTTTTTTCTGCTTCTTCACAGTTAAAACTGTTTCTAACTATTCTCCCCTTTTATATATTATTTTCTTAAATTAGAACACCCATTAGGAAAGCATTAGCACAGTTTTTCTAATTGCTCAGTTTTACATGCCTTTCTTCTTGGAGATTTTGACCAAATGACTAGCACTGCTTTGCAGTTAGCCTAAGATTGTGGTATTTGGCTCACCCCTTTAAAAAGGGGTTTACTTACAACACCAAACAATAAGTTTTTCTCAGTTTACTGATAATCATCAAGTTCCCTCTTCTCTTTTGCTAATAATTTAACACACTCAGCCTTAACAGAGGCTCAAAAGTTCACCAAGCAATATTTGGTTCTGCCTGATTGCTATAAGTGCTTCTGGGTAAAAAAATGAGTTCAGTGCAGTGTGCACAATATGTGTAACAGCACATACACCACAGAGTGCTAAAGAACACATTAAATAAAATAAATCATTAACATGTTCAAAAAGCCAACACCCAACTCAAATGTTCATATACAAGCACATTGCATGGACAATTAGGCTTTGAGCTACTTTGAGCAGGTTCCTGCAAAGTCTCCTTATGGCTTCACCCCTCTGTATTGCTCAGTGCACTTTGCAGCACAGTTGTAAGTTTCTGGAAGCTGGAAGTATTTATTTTTTACCCTTGAGCCTGTGGCAGACATGAGAATTGAGTACCCACAGGTCAGACCTCTATAGGCCCTGTCCGCTGAACCATACTGCTCTCTGTAGTATACAAGAGGCTCAGTGTAGAACTTGGAAGAAGACAGAGATCTGCAAACTTCACCAGTAATTCCTACTGTGAAGTAGTTAATCTGGTCCAAACACTTTCATGATATCTTAGACACCAGGAGGAAGCTAAATATATTTGCTTAGACTCATAAAGGTAGGTACTTAAATAGCTGCTGCTTCTAAGGAGCTCTGACTATTACGACTTTCTACAGAAACTTTGTGATTTACTGCTCACATAAGATTCAAACACTTGGTTATTCCCTTAGAAGCCCAAACGCGATGTCCCAATGTCACATAATAAGATAGTGTAAGAACCAGGAAGTTCACACAATGCATCAAATGTTTCACATAAGCTAGGTCCATTTGCAGTTGCAGGCTTCAACCAGACTGGCTCACATCAACTTGAAAAATGACATTGGCTTGCAAAAAATAATAAAAAAAAAAAAGTTGTAACTCACGAGCATTTGCAAACTCATTTCCAAGACTCAGAATTCTAATGACTTCCAGAAAGCATCCTGCAGTCATGAGAAAAATCCTGGAAAGCACAGAACCCAAAAGCATAACAAAGCCCTGTGGGACTAGACAAACAGCATGCAGACTACTTCAGCCAAAACAAGGAAGTATATAACAGCTGTCCATATGAGGGCAGTTATTTTGGAATACTTATTCTACCATGCAAAAGCACAATATGAAATATACCCCACCCATTGTGCACACAAGCTCTTGTAAGCTCACCAATGTTTATTGCTTCCTATATTCCTCTTCAAAAGCTTTTGTTTGCTTGAGTCCACAATTCACAGTATTTTCTGCATCTCACTTGCCAAGCCAGCAGCTATTGCCTCTTGAGGGTTTTAGACTGGCACAGAGACTTAGCACTGAGAAGTATTCACAGAAAGAATATGAACTTATTTTTTCCAAACTTAGACAAAGACAAGATGAAAAGCCATTGGTGTGTCCTAAGGCAAGCTTACAAAAGCTATCAGGAGGTGCTTCTGTAACAAATCTGCCTTCTGGAGCTGGCTTTGTACCTTTCAAGGTACATTTAGCAACTTGTGTGACACACCCGACAAAAAATCTTGAGATTAATTTATTTATCTAAAGACCCAACAATTCTGTCTTATCAGTCCTCTCAAGAGGCAGTCTGAAAACATATACGAGGAAAAAAAAAACTAGTTCACATTTCCTGTCAGTGTATAATGAATGTTGCCACCATTTAGACAGTATAAGATTCCTACTCCTGCAGAGTATGACTGTGCTGTCTTGCACACTATTTTTCTATAGCAGGACGATATGTCAGTGTATACTTTGCTGAAGAGAACTTTCTGTCAACAATCAGTGTTTCATTGGCATTAATGTGCAGTAAAAGACAATGAAGCATGACTCAATTAAACCACCAAATACTGCATTTAAATAGCATTAACCCCTGACATTTTAAAAGAACTGTGCAGTATTTTAGCTGCACGACTCTCGTTAAGGTCAGTGCTTTAATATATACAGCTTCCCACCCCAAATGTCTGACATAAACTTGTATCAGTAAGCCAACTGAGAATGAAGCCTGAAACCAGGATTTATCTTCTACTGCAAACATATTGCAACTAAGATTTCTCCCATGCTGTTGTTTATGGGAACAAATTTTATTAACCTTCACATGGCATAGAGGTAGGAAAGGATTTCATATTTAATTCCTAATTCCTTTGCTTTTTTTGGTAACTTCCTTGTGAACCGAGAATTTGGAAATTATTTTTAAAGGTTTTTTTATTCAGTAAAAATCTCCAATGCTGTCTGAATGTCACAGGATGGAGTATAGCTTTGGGTCTCTCCCCATGTGTGCCCACAGAACCCCAAGCGTTAGAAAGACTTTGCGTCATGATGGACTGGCACATCAGTGCAGCGTGCACTGAAAGTTACTGAAACTCTTGCCCGACTCATACAAAAGTTGTCACCGTTTAGACTGGCGCTGCTACGCACATGTGCCAGACTCTTACACCCAATGGCATTTTCCCTGCAAAGCGTATAAGGCGTATGCCTTAGAAGACTACTGTTCACAACCACACGGCCCATGATGGCTGTTGCCAGGACTTTTAGGACCACACCACTCCTGTGAACTAAACCATTCAAGCATCTACGAGTCCATAGTTAGTGGGGCTGCTATATGGCTTCGCTGTGTATCATGCAAAAAAAGGAACGTAAATATGTTTATGTATTAAATACAATCAGCATTGTTGTTTTAATTTTGAACCATTTCCCTGTTACCATTATGCAGTGAGACATTAAAAAATCTGAAAAATCTGTTTACCGTGAAAATGAAAGGATACTTGCACAATATTTCTCACAATACTTGTGCTGAAAGTTAATCCAATGTTCTTCATTTTTTAATTATTGACTTTCATTGAATTAGTTAAAACAAAATTCAACAACTTCTGAAGCTTTAGTCAGGCACAATAGAGCCATGAGAAGGCAATCTAATATCAGTAATGATTATTAGTACTATTAGCTTATAAAGAGACAGGAAGTATGGTAATGCAGAAGTGGTAAACAAAGAACTGAAGAAAAATTATTCCGTGGATCTCTCTACCTCCTGCTGAGCATTCCTTGCAAACAATTTAGTTTTCAGACAATTCCTCATATTTTTCTTTGTCCTTGTTCAATTTTATTCATCAGTCACTGGACACCAGAAACAGCAGACAAAGATTCAGTTTCATATGCATTGCTGAATGACTGGTTCGTAAAGTAAGAGCCTTTTTTTTTTTTTTAAACATCAGCATCAAACTATAATACATAAAATTATATAAACTGCACAAAAGCCCTACACAGTGCTCCCCATGACAGCCATCAGCTCTACGTTAGCATGACAAAGAGCATGTCACCTTCCATCTTCCACTGATACTGAAGCACAATTTGCAGAGACCTAACTGAAAGCCAAGTCTACATCTTTAAAATTTGTCACAGTAGAGAACCTATCAGAGAATGTTCTATTATAGCAGTTTTAATCCCAAAACGCTGTACATAAAGCTGTTAAATAATTTAGTTTTACTGTATGTAAAGATCATTGTAGATTCCACTGTTTCAGGTGAATATTCAGCAAAGAGGAAAGAAGACACTTAAATATTTCCCAAATAAATACTGAGGTACATTTTTTGGCCATACAGAGAGCATGATGTGAAATGATTGCCCAAAGAGAATCAGATTAGAATGGGGTGCCCAGAAAAGTGGTGGAGTCCCCATCCCTGGAGGTATTGAAAAGACGGGTAGACATGGTGCTTAGGGACATAGTATGGAATGGCAGGGTTAGGTTAATGGTTGGACTTGATGATCTTAAAGGTCTTTTCCAGCCTAAACAATTCTATGATTCTATGAGATTCTGAAGACCAAAGTGAAGCCAAGTTAGACAAAACCTAGTAATTTCATACTGGGCAAGATGAAAGTTGAAAAGATAGGAAAGGATGTCCTAAAAGATTCTTTTTGTCAGTTATGATTTCAAGGCTAATCAAAAAAAGGATGGAGAAAGAAATGTTGAGTAAGCTTGGTGTTCATCACCAGCAATGGAAGAAAGATGCTCTTCACATAAATATTTGTTCCAAACTGTGACACCGCCAAAGGCTTCTTGGGTTTTATTTACTAGAGAAAAATCAAACAATGACAAAAAACATCAGGATAAAAATGCTACTAAAGCAATTTTCTATTTCAAAAGAGAGTTGAAATAATTTTTAGGAGCTAAGTTATACTACTGAACATTCAGATTTATATAAAACTTAAAGCCTTGGAAAAACTTTCAGGTATAGGATGACCAGTATGGTCAGATGCTGTTGGAAGTGATCAAATGATCCAACTGACCTAATTGACAAACACATTATACAAAATATTGCATTTCACTTAATCCAGGGCAGTGTTTGGCAATTTGGAGAGTCCTTTACACAGCAAAATGGGCCACTGTTGAGTGAGGAAATATGGACTAGATAGATACACAGACAAATCGCTTTCAAAACTGTCTGAACCAGTGGGCTCGAAGGGTTGTGATCAGTGGCACAAAGTCCACCTCCAGGCCAGTCACTAGTGGTGTACCCCAGGGGTCAATACTCGGGCCCATGCTGTTTAATAACTTACCTAATGACCTGGACAACAGGAGTCAGTGTACACTCCACAAGTCTGCTGATGACACAAAGCGGAAAAAAGTGGTTGATAGACCAGAAGGGTGTGCTGCCATCCAGAGTGACTTTGTCAGGCCAGAGAAATGGGCTGACAGGAACTTCATGAAGTTCAAAAAAAATCTTGCGCCCCAGCCTGTCCTGGTGCATAAGGTTATTCCACCCCAGGCAAAGGGTGGAAATAACCTCATGCACCAGGACAGGCTGGGGACTCAAGTCTGACTGGGCACCAATTGGCTGGGGAGCAGCTTGGCAGAAAAGTATCTGGAAGTCCTCATAGGTTCCGTGTTGACCACAAGAAAGCAATGTGCCCTTTCGTCAAAGCAGGCAAACAGCCTCCTTGGGCTGCATCAGGAAGAGAGCTGCCAGGAGGTTGAGGGAGGTGATCCTTACCCTCTGTTCAGCACTTGTGATGGCATATCTGGAATAATGGCTCCAGTCCTGAGCTCCCCAGTACAAGAGAGACATGGACATACCAGAGTGAGTCCAGCAAAGGGCCACGAAGATGACTGATAAAATGACTGGAGTATCTGTCACGTGAGGAGAGGCTGAGAACCCTGTGATTTTTTTAGCCTGTAGAAGAGAAGGCTCAGGGAGATCTTATCAACTTGTATAAATACCTGCGAAGTAAAGAAGATGGAGCCACACCATTCCCTCTGGTGCCTAGTAACAGGACAAGAGGGAATGGGCACAAACTGAAACGTGAAATTTCATTTAAACGTAAGAAAAAAACACCTTTACTTTGAAGGTGATTGAACACTGGAACAGGTTGTCAAGAGAGACTGCGTCCTTGCAGATAGTCAAAACCAGCTGGAGATGATGCTTGGCAACCTGTTCTGAGCAGGGCCACTGGACTACATGATCTCCAGAGGTGCCTTCCAACCTCAGCCACCCTGGATTAACTTCGTAAAGGCATCCAAGGCCTTTTCCAGAAATGGAGGAGACTGTATAATAATATATCAAGCTTTATTGGCAGTAAAGCTTTTGCTGAATTTGCATACATGTGTGGGAAACAGGAATCGAAGAGCCCTTCTGTATGCCTGGTGTAATAGTAATAGCTTAGAGTATGTGGAGTGATAATAGAGTCAGCCCAATAACCAAACTCTTTGTTGAGAAGTATAGACACATGTGTGCACACAGGCACACACACAATTTGTACTAAAAGCTGTAAAACTTCCTATTGCAAGGAAGAAAGAAGGTATTTCACAGTCTCTTTTCAGAGAAGAGTTGCTTGGTGGGAAAATAAATTAATATGAATTTTGAGCCTGATCAGAAGGCAGATCTGTGACCAGCTATTCGTTGTGCCACATTCTAAAACTGTGGAGAATATTCTCGGCCCACCAAACATGGGAACTGTTTGGTTGTTCTCATGGAGCAGTGCTGATCATGGAGCTGACATTATCTGAGTAAAAGCAGTCGTCATGAAATCCCGGGCCCGAACCATAAAAAGCTCTGAAAGCAAGGATCAAGGTCTCAAGCTCTGCAATTTTTGAAGCAAGTCAGAGAGAGCAGATGGTATAAAACAGTCGGGATGCTCTTCTGGCAGCTACTGTTACTGAACTGTGTTGCCACATTCTACACAAGCATAGTTTTTATTGTGTCCCCCAAAAGAGAAAGAAATGCTTTGGTGCAATCATTTGTAAACTACTAACAGGGGATCTTGCCAGCTGGATTTCTTCTATTCATTTGGAATTTATCACAAACTTTAACTTATCAGATACCTGGAAAAGCAACACAGGAGTATTTGACTAATGATGATCCAGTTTACTACTCAAAAAGTTCTTCACAAGATGTGAAAAAGGAGCCTTCCTTTACAAATGGGACATCTGACATGCAAACAAAAGATATTTCAAAGTCTCTTCTAAGTGGATGGGTTTAAGAAAAATAGTCTGTAACTCACAGTTGGTCAATATTTAAACAGAGTAAATGAGGTAGATGTCCTCCTTCCAAAGAAAACATACAAGCTAGTTCTTGTGAGAAATGATAGCTCACTAGATTACTCCTATTTACTACACACTGTTTGCCATTGCTATGGCCCCTGTGAAATCACATGAACCTATGCTTGGAATAGTAACAGGAGTAACGGGAGGAGATCAGTTCTAGCCTTAGTAAGATACTGAGTTCAGAAAAAAAATCAAACAGGTTTCAGAAAGAAATCTTTCTTCCACCTCTACATGCATGATACCACGTACTGGCAATGGTGGGAAAGGGACAAATATGCTGCAAATTTTCTTCAGTAGTTTGAGGTCATTGAGCAAAGAATAGACTCTTTCTCAAACTAGAGAGTACCATGAGAATATATTTTAAAGAGTAAAGCGCATATATGCTTCTGTACATAGTAGAGAAAAAAATGCTCAGGGAAATACATTCTTCGATTCTTCACACAAATACAATGGGTCTTTGATGTTATATTAGGGAGAGCAGAATACAGGACTTGCAGTGCCTTCACCAGGAACAGTCACTGTCAGGAAAGAAGGGAGCCAATCCTTTTGGAAGGAAACGAAACTTCTTTCTTCAGTATTCAAGAATAAATACATCATAAAGAAAATAGTGTTATTCCTCTAGCAGCCAGCTCTTACATTTGAAAGTTCTGCAGGATTTATTATTTGTATTTGCATGGCTCTGTATTAGCAAACATACACACATCATGGCTGCAAGCAATGGACTTGCACAAAAGAGGAATAGAGGAATAACTGAAAAGTTGAAGCTATCTTTAAAGTTCTGTTGTAAATTTGAGGCTTATTTCAGCTTTTCTGGTACCTGAAAACAAGGGTATTTGGAAGACTTTGGTCATTGTAAGTGGTGTATTATCTATGCGGACACTGTTTTCCATCCAAAATGGAATTTCAGTAGTAGTCTGGAGGCTTTAAAATCAAATCCTACGTTTGACATATTAGAAGAAATTACAAATTCCATAATGCATAATATTATTTTTCTAATGTATCACTGGCCCATAATGAGAAACAATCTATTATATAGATTTTGCATTCAATCTTTTTGTCAAAAACTACATAGCACATCAAAAGTTAATAGCACTGGGGAGTTCAGTGATTAATATGAAAACAAATGGTGTATTACAAATTTTCTTTTGTTCTTCATTCACAATGATGAAACTGCTAGGATTTAACCTTTAAGGGTTAAAGAGTTTAATCAATGTCAATGTCTGATCTTCTGAAGGCGATAAAGAACAGTCTGTCTAGCGATACCCAACAGAACATCACTTTGTCAAGCCACAAAGCACCCAAAAGCTTGTCAAGTAAGTTACCAGAAACCTCTTTGTGGTTAGAACTCAGCTCCTTCCTGCTTGACCTATTATTTGATATTTGACCACTTGGTTGCAAGACACTTGCTCTTTCCAGCTGAAATGTCACTGGGGCATCTTGTCAGCTCCCCGACATCTCGGCCTGACATACAATTTTACTTTTGTGTGCTACAAGGCAGAAAATGCAGGGCAATGGCCTTGCTTTAAATTCTGTCAGCATCAAAGATGGGCGTCACTCTTGGGTCCTACCAACAACAACAAAAAAGGAGTCTATTTGAAGGTCAAAACAGCCATTACTTTAAAGTCTTTCAGCTTAAACTAAATATATTACCTGCAACACTGGTTTGGGAACTGTCCTTATAAAGTACATAAACATATCATCAGAAATCCTCCCTGCACAATTGTTCTTCTTTCTTATGAAATGCAGACTTGATAAAAGGGTGAGTTTTCAGCGCCTGCAGGGACCAAATTCAGCAGTTAACTTAACTTGTTCAAATAGGCAAGTGGTATCATGTAGCTTTACAAGGAGCAACCTGACCTTCTCACATTGACCAGCAGTGACATTATTGTGCAGGAAGAGAAGCAGTCACATCATTTCTGTTTTGCACAACCTGCTTAAAGTTTGCAACTAAATGCTTGTCTTCAGTTGAGCTGACAAGAGAAAAGAGGGGGCTCAGTGAACCATGGCAGGGCTGCCATGAAATGACAGGAATCATTGGCATACATTTCAAATAGCTCTCTCAATCCTATTAAAGTATTGCAGTCCTGCTTTAAAATAGACAAGTATGAAACAACTTTGATAGATAGAGACTAAAATGGCTTATTGATTTTTTTTTTTAAGACTGAGGAAAATTACCCAAAATGTGTCATTCTTTAACATTTAAAAATATACTACATAAAAAATGAACAACTGCAATAAATAAAAGTTAAAAAAATAGCTGCTTCAGTATGCAAAGAATGAGAAACGCAGAAATGTGAGCATATGAATGCACATTTTCATAAAAACGTAAAATTAATGTCAAAAAATACATACGCTGAACTACAATTCAAAGGTAGCAACAAAATTGCACTTTAATTGCGTCATTTTACATTAATGCAATTTTTTCCTTCTAAAAGATTATTGATACAAAGAATCTGAAAATCCATTTTCCATTGTTCTTTTGGGACTGGATGTGACATTCAGGCTGAAGGAATAGACTGAAGACTGAGAACTGGCTCTATTGTGCGTAAAACTGCAGGATGTGTCAGGTTCAGCTTGCAATGCCAAAATATCTGGGATACAACTCTGGTCAGGCTGAATTCCTAGCTTGAAGCCATGGTGATGTTTGAACTCCCTCTTGATTCCTGGAGTAAAATAAAGTGATAATAAAAAACAAAACAAAAAAGAATCTATGTTTACTTTTAAACAAGCAAGAAAAATAATTTCATTATGCATTTCACAAAGGTATATATATGAAGTATTTGCAACTGTTTGCTTCTTATTTCAAACACTTATTTAAAATACATGGTACCTCTGTGTGTGTGTGTGTATATATATAAATCTTTAATAAACAGGAACAAAACATATTAGCTAGAGTATTCTGCACTAATAATTTTTAGAAAACAATAGTCTACTTTATTTGAGGTGTTACAAATACTTACAGAAAACTTTTACCCCTCTTCATTATCATTTCTAGCATGCGTGCTTTTTTAATCAAGTAAACAAACTTATGCTATGGTCTCCCTGTCACTGTTACTAGGAAAAATATGCCATGCTAACCATGCAAGGTATTCATTTACTTCTGAATATATTTTACCATTGGTTGAAATCAAACACTTAATACTCCTCAAATGTTAGCCTGTTAGAAGATGACCAGAGAATATACACTGAATGTACATGGATGGGGAACACGATTCATATTTCAGTGAGTCTCGACATTCAGTCAGTTACAAAGGTTAGACCAGTTAAAATTCAACATTAAATAACTTCCAGCACCAAAACATTGTGCATTCTACTTTGAAAGACTATGGGTAATATCAGTATATCAGCATTAGTGATTTTTTTACATGCTAAATAAAGACACTCTGTATTCCCTTAAACACCCATAATAATAAACAAACTTAAGAAAACACAATGTCATATTGCACTTTACCAAGGGCAACTTAATGATTGGCAGCAAGTCAATAGACTATGTTACCATTTTACCCAATGCACTATATAGCTGTGGAAATAACAATCAATTATTTCATCAGGTCATAAAATATATGAAAACTTCACATGCAAAGCATAATCATGGAAAATAAAAAAGTTAAGATACTTAAGGACTGTTACAGTATATTTGAGGTTTTAAACACTCTTCGGCATTTCAGGAAGAGTATAACATGCATGTATAAACACACACACAGAGACAGAAATGCATATACACGGAGGCACAGGTTCCAATATACAAACTCATAGATATCCAGAGAAAGGCAGAAGGGTGTGTGTATATTCATATTTAAACAAATCCAGACTCAGCCATATGTATAAAGACACATTCATGAAAGATTCCCCTTTCCTCTGTTACTACAGCTGGAGAAAAATCAATGGTTGCCTCTAACACCTACTTCAACAGTTCCCTTTGATACGGACTCTTTTGATTTCCCAGTTCACCACAAGCCATATTGAAGCTTCTGTAAACAGCTAGGTTATGTTAGACCTTCATTAAGAACCCACACGCTAGCAAATTTAGATGACTGCTTCAAGTAGATAGTTAAAATGAGGTAGTGCCTTGAGTTTTTCTAAACTAAGGTGGCGATGAGGATGAGATAACCAGCAGAACTGGCAAGTATGATCTGTAGCGCTCTAGCTTTTCAGTCCTTCTGGGCTTAATGCTATGCAGAATGGGAACCACTAAAAAGCCAAAGCACAATCGAGATTTACTGCATTTGTATCAGCACATCTGAAATGAGATCTCAGTGAAGGCGTCCACCTATTATGCCAATTAACAGTCTGTTATTTGTATGCTTTACTCAGCTGACCACATAGCCAAAATTCTAATGTAAGAGTAATTAATAAAAAAGTTACGACAATATTGAAATATGCAAATAATTTGTGATGTTCTACAAACACTTCTGTGTGCAAAAAAAAATGAAATAAATAAGATATAAGATATAAATAGGTTTTAGTCTGGATAACAAACATTGAAGACAAATTTAAACATACTGGTTTGTACTGCTTTCAACATCTCAGTTAATCAACATATCACCATGAGTAAAAATCACATGCTACAATTACACTCTCATATTACTCTGTTTATAGATGTAGTGATGGTTTTTTTGAAGAATATGGCATCAAAATCCCAGTAAGGAGATAAGAAATCAGATTTCCTTTGAGAGTTGCAAAAAAAAATGTGTGAAACTTAATGATTGGCAGCAAGTCAATAGACTATGTTACAGTAAAAGCTTCACTGGTGGGGGAAAAAAGCTCTGTTTTAGTTATCCAGATCCTGTGCTGTACTTCTTACAAAGAACAGAATACTATTCATTGAATAGAAGGGAAATCGGATCTAATAGCAACGTGATTGATGTAAAAAAAAAAATCTTGGCTGTTACTCCTAAGAACTGTTTTGATCCAGTATCATTATATACACTCATGATGAATAAGAAAATAGGATTCTATAGGGTAGAAGAAAAAAATACTTAGAACTGTTATAACACTCATTGTTTAAACACATACCTGTACGCAGGATTTTTTAAGGCAGTTATAATTTCCCCAACAGGCCTCTTTCAACATTATTGTATTTAGACACCTTTCTAAAACATGTATTAACTTGACAAACTCAAATGACTATGCCAGAGCCGCAATGATAATCCATCGTATAAATATGCATTTAGGTAATTTTTAAAAGAGGAATTATGTATCTTAAATAAGGTGTCTGTTCAGGTAAATCTTTAGCATAGCACTTTTATTTACCTGATAAGCTGTAAATGATTCCATCTGAACTGTTACACTTCATCAGGTAAATAGATATTTAGGACACAATATGCCTAGCAAACACATGCTTTCAAAATATTTATGTAATGTAGTAATTGGTGTTGTCCTATGGCCATTTTTCAAAGTTTGATAGCGTAACTTTATAAAACATGTTCACCCAAAGACCAAAATATAAAAGGTTAGTCTATATTATGGAGTAATTGCTTTCTAAACTATAGTTAACTCAAGCAATTTTTTAGTATTAGACATGGAAAAAGATTTCTAAAACAATTTCCTACAGTTTTTATTCTGTGACTAACCTCTGATCACGTTTAGGATCTAGTTTGCAAGTTGTCTCATGACACACGAGCTGTTTTACCAAAGTTAAAACTGATTTATAGTGGGTCACTTTATTATGGATGATACTGTGAGGAAATATTGTAATACCATCATGTATTATACCCTTATATATGTTTTTATTGCAATGTCAGCCTACTCAAAAGCATCATGTTGTGATCAAAGATGCCCCATTTTGCTTTTATATATCAATACTTGTGGAACAACATGCACAGTTATGTACTTGGAATTAGAAGACTATGCACATGTTATGGCAGTGGTGCAAACGGATAACTACATAGTCACTGTTAGAAGTATATTGTTTATCTTCAGTTGTAGAAGTAAAATCTATAACCAGAGCTGAAGCCACAAATCAGTCAGAACGGTTTCAGCCTTCAAAGCCTACACAAGGATAATTTTACTGGACCACAATTTTCACTATAATACCACACTACAACTTTTGAATTGCCCTCTACTATTTGTATGTTACAACAATAACTCCTTCCCGTTTCGCGATTTCCCACCGCTAATTTTAGTCACTTTAAACTGCTTTCAAATATTCAATTTCAAAACACAGTAGCCCAAACTTCCCTTCCACTTTCTTATGACATGTGACATTCTACATTATAAAAAAACCAGAACAATAAAAAGGTTTTTGTGAATGTAGGTTTTCTGTGTTGTGAATAACAAGCTTGCGTACATGGCTTTGATTAAGGTAAGAAAGTAATGAAACTGCTTAGAATCAGAACAGAATATGGCCAAGTAAGGGATGAAATAGAAGGGCAGGAAGAATAATCCTGAAGTTACAACATAATACAAAGACTCAGTTATGGGGGTTCCCTGTGTGATGATGCAGATACAGTATTAAGTTCAGTGTTATATCTCAAGGTAAAGACAATGGTTGAATTGCAAGGCCAAAGTGTGACCTGGAAATCACCAGATTACAGGATACTTAGGTGTGTGAGGATGCTTGAGAGCAAACAGAAGTGCAGAGGGAGCACTACTTCTGAATTCTAAAACCTCTGGAAAGGCTGTAGCTTAGTCCCTCAAGAGTAAGAAGAAACGCAAGGTATGCACAGACACAGAGAGCAATGAGGGGAAAGTGGGAAGCAGTCAATATATTTCTCCACAATTGACTTCTGATACTGATTCCTCTCACCCCAACTCTAGAACATACATATACACAGTAATACCAGTAGACAGCAAATCAAATGGCCAATAATGTTCTTTTCCACTTCTCGCACCTATGCTATCATTGTAGCTTGCATCATTTCTCTGTAGCAATAGCAAGTCCAGTAAATGTTAAAGAAACAACCATGGTCTTCGATAACCATTTTGCAGCACTCATGTGGAAAACCTATTTCCCTATAGAGGAAGATGCACACTTTCAGATCATTCACAACCTCCTTCTCAGCCTGTTATTTCCAAAACTGAGTTGCCTTTTGCCAGACAATGCCAACAGACTTCTAGTATACTGCTCATTCTTTTGCTGTTAAAAGTAGCTCCAAGAGCCATTTCTCACTCTCAGTGAAATAAATAACATCAGACTGATGAAAATGCTAGAAACTGGTGTTTAAAATTGAAAGTATTACTAGTGGGTGTTAGTGCAAAACAGTGCTAGTTAACAAACTTGATTTCAAGTTGGCCAAAACTGGAGAGTTTGCTTCCCATGTCAATGATTTTGCAATTCTGTATGCTAAGGCAGTAGGACTAAATTGGTGCTCTGACACAAAGTAGGAAAATGGTAACATTCGGTATAAATTTTAATTGTCAGCACTCCTGCCTGGATTCTGCAAACAATTTGCTATCAGAGAATAATTCAATGGGCTGCCAATTCATTACATATTAAGTTGGAAAGGTAGACACACCAACACACTGTGGGTGCTGCTAGCCAACAATACTAATGGCTTTTTTCATTATCAAAGAATTCCCTCTTCCACTTTCAGGAGTTTTTAAACAAACATATGAGTCTGAAATATCTGGAAATAATTTTTTTTCTGCTTTTCTAATGCTTTAGCACTTAATGCATTCAGTGAAATCACACTCCAGAGGTTCAATTAAAATCAATTAAGAGAAAGATTTTGTAATATTGGATTTGTATTTCTAAAAGAAAAACCTGTTTTATTCAAACATACTTAAACCTGGTATGTTTGAAGAACGCAGAGGACTGGATGGATTATCACGTCAGATGAACACCTTATCTTCAATGTTTTGTTGGCTTAAAGACAAATAATTTGGTTTTGCATTGCTAATTTTCAAGATTGCTGAATATTTTGGCCAAAATCCACTATACAGACTATACAGTAAGTTTCTCTTCCAGATGCTTCACTGGAATACACACCAAAGTCTCTCATTTTCAGGTCAAATTCTCTGCACTACACTAGTAATACCAAAACATTAGGCAAATTATGCAGTGCCCTATTTTTATGGTGAAATGCTCAGTCTGTATTGGTTTCAATGCAAGTTTCCAAATTCTTCCGTACTTTTTGCCCATGCTGCCTACCACTGTCTTTCCACTTTCTCCAGGATGCAGCAACTTTTTTGTTTTGTTTTGGTTTTATTTTTATTTATTATTTTCATTTTAATTTGTATTTTTTATTTATTTATTATTTGTTTGTTTGTTTATTTATTTATATCGGAGTAGCTAACCCAAATGGCTATTGGCTTTTTTTGTGCTGCATGCTGCAAACAGCATTGAAAGGTACGCTGTAATCTTACTAAACTGTTGTGACACCTCTCCACGTTTTGCATCAGTGTATAACATTGTCGCTATCTTTAACTGATGATCCTCTTGCTTCCAAGAAAGCCCTTCCTGCTATACGAGTTTTCACACAACTTTTCATTGCCTTAGATCGGTATTTCTCTCTCTTATGGTTCCCCCTCAGATCTTTGCTTCTTTCTAGCAAGAAGAGGAGAAGGTGACTACAACCAGAGACTAAAACACTCATGACACCATGCTGTGGCACAAGAGGCTCATGAAGTAGTCCTCTCTGCTTAGCCTTTTCTTCTGCTAGTGCTAGTGGGAAAAGAGTCCCTATCCAACTAGTTAAAGTGTCAAACTTCATATTCTCTTGAGAAATGTATTCAGTCATCAGCTGAATTCCTCGACAGTGTGACTGTCTGACGTAAGCCTTCAAAGTTTCATCTGAGTTTCATGTATACTGCTGCTCTAGCAGAAAAAGGAAAAAAGTGTATTTACATTCATTTTGCCAAACATTAGCATCTTCTGTCCAATCATTTGAATGCAGAAGTGTTAGGAGAAAACAGCTTAGAGAACAAGGGTTGACACATACAGTGTGAAATCTTAAGGTGCTTGAATGCAATGAGGGAGAAAGTGAGACAGAACCACATTTCATCTCCCTAACTGTGCTACAGTCCACATGAACTTTGTGACAGGTCTCTGTCTCTCAGCCACACTTCACTAGCTTCTGCTGACATTCAGCTGTCAGACAGCAACCCTTTACCATGCCCCTAACATGCTCTACAGCTTCACCCAATTAACTCGCTTTCACTTGACATTGCAGCAAAAAGCTTCATAATAGGTGGTCAAGGTGCATGGTGTCTGCTTGCCCTCTAACTGCTCACGCACAGCAAAATGCTTAGCTACCTTCCTTTTTGTCTGTTTGCTCCGAACCAGTGCTACTACAATTTAGGCATTCTGTTACTAAACAGGACAAGGACAGCAGACCTTTGCCAGTGATGCATTGATCCATCTTTTACCAAAGACTATTTTTAATGCAGAATCCTAGAGCTAATCATCACAAACATTTCAGCAAAAAAAAAAAATTATACTGATTCAGTAAAATACTTCAATCACTTTATAATTATAAAAGATATACTGTATCAGCAATATGGATACAAGGGGGAAAGAGGGAAAAAGTAATTCTTTCTAATAGTAACACTTAACAGGAGAAAGGTCTAGGAACAATGAAAGTGTCTCTACGATTCAGCTTTCTGGCATTAAAAAATCTTTAGGCATTCAGAAGATTAATTTTTGCTATGGATTTCTGCCAAGTATGCAATATTTTTGAGGAATAATATTCAGAAATATAAATCTATGTAGCTAGCAAAACAAATGAACTATTAAAAAAATGGAAATCAACATTTTAGGATTCTCCTTATAGCTTATATAAAAGTGAGAACAAACATGGATCTCACTGTTACTTTGCAGACAGATGTCTTGAGAATACTCCAGTTTGCTCACTACTTCTCTCAAGTATATTTATATTAAATATGTGGAGTAGGTCAGAAAAGGCCCTTAAAAATCCAATATGCACTAAGTACTGATGATGCTCAAGCGCTCCTTACAGAAGAGGCATGCTGTTAAGCAAGGGTGGAGCAGTCTGGATGAGCACTGGTGTCTGGACAGCGGAATTAGAAGAGTCGCTGTAGCGAATGCCTTCTGGCGGCCCTACGGGCTTCAACTACGAGAACTCCAGCAAGGCAAGACTCCAAAGATGACCCACGAAGCCCTTTTGGATTCTGGTGTTTGCTAAACTACAGTGAGTTCAGATAGGTTATGTAACCTATTTGCTTTCCCAGCACATCTACAGGAACAAGTCCCCTTGAAGTTTCTCTAAAAACCATTGAAAGGGCATTTTTTCACACAAGAAATCTGGTTTTCATAAAGAGAAGCAGACATCCAGTTTGTAGAAAGTGGAAACTCAAGAGAAGCCACGAGCATGAAGGAAGGAAAACAAAAAGGAAATATATTGATTGAGGTGTAAAGCAGACACCTCTCTTGACAGGAATCTATGGCAAGGACCATACCAACTTCTCTTTATGCAAGGTGGTGAAAAGAAGCAAGTCATAAGGACTTGGAACTCTCACATCTCTGGCAGGGGTTGCTGATGCACGAATGGGTAGTTTGCACCAATGAAAAAAAATTGAGTGAACATCTCACTTGGATTTCAAGTAGGAAAATGGTATTACTCAAACTTAAAATGAAGTGCCAGGGACACAGAAGGCCTCTTAGTGGAGAATATTATTGCAAATCTCTCCAAAAACCTTTGTGTGAGCAAAAAGTGCTTTTGGTCCACTTGGCTGCTGAGAATATAATCCAGTGTTGCCCGTAATCCTGAAGTGAGAAGGGGAACTGAGAGCATTTAGCATCTCCTAGCAAGCAGAAGACTGATGGTAGCTCTTAGGAGACAACAGAATTAGGATCAAACTGGATACAGACATGGTTTATGCAACCTATCTGCACCTATCTGAAAAACAGACTGATTGTAATCTGTTATCCAGAATACAAACACTCGCACACTAAGTAAGAACATCTGCATTTGCGTTAGGCTACAGGCTAATCTAAATCTCAGTTCATCTGAATAACTGTGTTAAACTGAGTAGCCTCTTAAAAAGATCATCTAATGACAGAGCAAAAAATGACTGGCTTATACCACATACTCAGAACTATAACCACTGTCAACTTCATTTTCTCAAAATGAATGTTTTATTATTAAATTCATCAATTTATTAGGAGGACAAAGGTTTCCACTCTTTTAGCAATGGCCAATGCAGTGTACATTTTCTGGATCGTTCACTGCAGATGTGTAACCTGCTACCTCTCAGCCAAAATCTTGATAAGGACTCCATCCCCCTCCCCATAAACTAGCTTAGAGAAAGATTCACCGGGAAGAGGTACATTTGGCTCCCTGTAGGTTTGGGAAAGTTTTCAAACTTTTGTTTGCTTATCCAAAGCAAGCACTTTAATGTTCATTCATCCCCAGTAAACCTTAGTTGAAGTAACTTCAGGAGGGAATTACTCCTTCTCCTGCAAATTGCATGCAATATCTGAAGCAGTGTATATTCAATAGAGTTCTAAAGGGTAGTTTTGTAATGTTAATGGTCAGGGAAAACAGTTGGCTTTCCAGCAGTATTGCTTATAAAATATCAGTTGATATCTGAATAGCCTAAAAAAAAATATTTTAGGCTCAATTTCAGTTGATGGCTAACATGTAGGTCTTTTGTAAATGCAAGATCCAAATTACACTAACTGGGCAAGGAATCAAGCTTATCAGTTATAAACAACTTGAGTGTGGGTGAGCTAGGTTTACTGTCTCTATTGGTTTTGGCTGAATTTATATATACAGTTATATATACTTCAGACTGAAATTAAATAAAAAAATCTAATAATTACTTCCACATAACGTTTTATACTTACTAGATTCCTGAGCACAATCAGCCTCTAAGAACTGCTCTTAGCTCAGGTACTAGATCATCAACTTCTGTGAGGCTGAACATGCAGTTCGAGTGAGTCCAGTAGTCAAATGGAACTAATATATTCTGCATACCAATCATATTTTATGTGAATCAACATTAAAAAAAAGTTAATGGAATTTCATCCTTTCATATATATATATGCCAAATGTGCGTTCTGAAAGCACAGAAGAGTTAGAACAAAAAAAAACCCAAACCAGAACCCACCACCACCACATACAATACTACAAACTTCCATCAGGCATATAAAATTTTTATCAGTAGAGTCATGCAGAACATAGAAGGATACTTGGAGAGAGGTTTCTTCAGCTTTTTGGTTTGTAAAACACAACTTTAAAAAATTGCTTTACACAGGGATGTTTCAGTAATTTGGTGTGCCTTCTACATTCCAGAACAATACCTTAAATTCCTTTTCTCAGAGCTCCTGATTAGATTATGTTCTTCTAAAAAATCTCTTATTTAAAGTGTAGTAAGCTTCAGTACGTTATTAAATTAAACCAGAAATTCCTAAAGCTATAGGATGTTTTGACATCCACAAGTTAAAACGAAACTGGATGACTTAAGTGTCAGGAAGTTCTGCAAAGTCCTGGTTAAGTTACAATACATGCTCAGGCTCCCGAAAGAGTGCAATGCATATACTAGACTGTGAAAGAAAAGTAATGTCGCACAGAGTCTGAAAGACTAACAGGTCCCTGACCATAAGTGTATTATCACCATATGAGATGATCCTTTTGTGATCAAATTATACCCTTGGTACCCCATAAAAGCTGAAAAATTAGTGAATTATTTCATTATTGTGGCTCTGGCCTCCATGGGCTTTCTTTATCAAATTACCCGCAACACTCAGATAGGAACAAAGGCATACAAAATATTGGTGAACATACAAATTTAAGAGAGGCAAGTATTACGTCAGCTTTATGGTGATGTTTGCTGAGTGAACTATGGGTTTATGGGCCAATTTCAGTTGAGGGCCAGATCTACAAGTACAGTGACCTAAAGCAATGGGGCTTTAAAGGTTCCATGGGTCCCTCTCTAAAAAGCTGTAGGAATTGAAGCAGTTACACCATCTGAAAAGGATGCAATGGAATCATTGCATCATCATAATGTCACTTTGCTCTCCTAATATCATCAGATGTATCAGGGAAACTCTGCTGGTGATTAACCACACTATTCTTGCCTATATATTTAGTACATTTTATTAATTACTGTGCATTTTAAAGCTACCCTATCTTCCACTAAAAAAAAAAAAAGGCAATTGATTACTTAACAAAAAGAGGGTCCTTCCTTTCCAAAAGGTAGCATTTCTGAAACAAGTCAACAAAAAAACCGAAGTCTTGTAAAACGAGGATACAATTTAAGAAGTTTCTAAATCTCTTTAACTGAACCATTACACAAACTGAAGAAAACTTATTTGAAAAAATCAAGTTCATTATCATGATAACATAATTTTAGCTGACAATGAAGCTCTTTACCCTACTGTGTACTCATTTCACATTTTTTAAAGTTGTTCAAATACTAGTTTATTCAACAGGCCAAACTGCTTCAGGGGGCCCAGTCTCTGGGGAAAATGGGTCCTTACTATGACCAACTGGAAAAACTGTGCCTTCACTACATAATGTGGGTTTCACAGACTTAGATGAAAAGTTTTTATACGTAATTTTAAAACAACAACAATAAATAAATAAATATATGTTGGGTAAATATTAAGCAGTGTGACTTAAATATGTAAAACCTAATAAAAATAAACATTAAGATGTAACTTGCTGACTGTATGCCCTTAAATCATGTCAACATTACGGGAATAAAATTATGAGTTAAGAACACTGTTATGCTTCATGCCCTAACTCTGAATTTCCTGTCTTTTTATCTCCGTAAGTCATACTCTCTAATATATTTTAAAGGTTGGGTTTATTTTCATTTCTCACATTAACTTTTATGCTTAAAGTACAAAGTGGAAGCAATCAGGCAATGGAAGTAGGTAAACACATGTATGTCTATAAAAACATGTTATTCTATTGCAAAAATGTCACAGAAAGGAATGCAAAGGTTTGTTCTTTTTTTTCCCCAGTTGAAAAGGACGTAAACATGCACAATTATAGGAGAAGGCTGGGGAGAAGAGCATAAGCAAACCAAGAGAAAAACAACCTGATTTTATAAATTCCAGAAAAGCACAAAATGAAGGAGACTGCTATGGTTTACAGCTACCCTTCTTTATTGCTCTCATTATCTCTCTGGCCTGCAGAGGATCCACTCCTCCACTTCGACTGGCAAGGTGAGGTCTAACAGCTGAGGAATCTGCTATGGGACCAGGGGTGGAGACGATACCCAGCCTTGTGCTCCCATGACCTTCCTTCCCGTCAGTGCGCCAGAAGCAGAGACTAAGAGGAGATACAGCATCAGAGACAGTGGTCTCCTGTGGAGGAAAGTTTGCCCACAAGCTGGAACTGAATTCTCTGGTGGTGGGGCATCAGTCATCTCCCTGCCATCCAGAGGGAAGCATAAACCTCTGAACACAAGATTTTGCTTTACAAACACTTAAAGTACCTCTTTTGAGGGGAATACTTACCTCCCCGCTATTTTAAATGTAGTTTTATGCTTAAAGAGATTCTCTGGGCCCAATCCAGTTAAATGTCAACACGACTTATTTTTCTTTTTCTTTTTTCCCCCTAATGGGTACATGTAGCATTATCCACACTACTTTGTAAGTGTGGGCATTCTGCACCTATATGCATTTCTGAGGCTGGCTGAGAAAGGGGCAGAGTCCTGGTCAACTGAATTGCAATTCACAGGTAGCATCTACACATCTTGCGCTGTTTATCAAAGCTGAAGACCAGCACTGAATTTTCCCCTTATAAACAGTGCTTTACATGGCTTAGCTTGAAACACAAAACCAAACAGGTGTCAGAACAAGAAAATAATTATTCACAACAGTATACCTTATAGGATCTAAATTTAAAATGTCAAGAAAATATCAGGAAGATGGCAATCTGGATTGCACGGATTCATTCGCCATTTAAGTATCTGAGATAGACTCATTCAGGCACAGCTATGCTTTAATCCCCTCCAAAAATTTCTCAGCAAATTCACAGTCTCAGAACAAACAGACATTCCTTTTATGTTTAACACACAGTTTAGCAGGGAATAATAGAAGCTTCCCAGCTCTCTTTCTTGAAATAACTTCTTCAAAAGGGAGGAGGAAGCACCTTCTGGCCTGAGTAAAAGTCCTTGAGTCTGGAAAGAAGTGAATTTGTCTGCCTTTGTAGAGAATATTCCTTTTCTTCTACAAAGCCAGTAAAATTGTGTCCGAGGCTCTGTTCTTTTGTAAAAACTTTTTCCCAGGGTCAAATGTCCTGGTCTATAATATTCAGTTCTCAAAATAACAGCCTGTCTAGCACTCCCAATACTTTTATTTCTACTGCAGCATTAGCGGTATATGTAATAATATACAAAAGTTTCTCTTAATTTGAAATGTCACTTTGAGAGGTGTGGGAAGAAGGCAAATGAAACAGGTCTGTGCAGAAAACAGGAAGCAAACATACATGGGTGGTGAATAAAACTCATTGCATATTACCAACGAAACACGTTTTGAAAGATCACTGCGAAGACGTCTAATATGGAAAATAGCATCGCATGGCCACCTCCCGACTCACAGTTGTCCTGAACAGCAACTGGGGCCTTTCTGAAACATTCCATTTCAGGAAACGCCATGTACCATCTTGCAAAGAAAAGACTAGCTCATTCCAGTATTCCGCCTTCAAAAACTGAACAAAATGAAGCGTAGGCATTCACTTCCTTTTTCTCTGTTAATCTGCTGAGGACGGAGAATGAATGCACAATGTTTTTTTACTGGGCAAACTTGAACCTATACTGTAGACTTCTTCCCTTATCCAAATCATTAGTTTCTCTAAATCAATTTCCAATTAGTTGCTCCGGGAGGTACAATTGTTGCACTGGCCTGAGCATTTAGGATAAGAGATGAATACAGCTTCAGGTTCCAAGTGTCTTGTTTTCAGTCCTGGGAACTGAGGACCCTTGTTTGTGAGCTGGTAGTTCCAGTACCTCACGAGAAACACATTTCTAATGCCATAGAAATGCAAACCATGAAGGAAAAAAAAAGGGAAAGGAGATTAGCTTCCTGAAAACATGACCCTCCTTTTTTGCGACTCAGCCAATGACTTGAAAGATTTGTTTTGTGCTTAACATCGGAACAAACCTGCGGTCATTTAGGAACTTCATGGTTTCCATTAAACCGCACAGCATGGACATTTGGAATTTCATGGCAACTGTGAAGTGAGAATGTAGATCTTGCTTTTCCAAAGCACTGGCCTCTGCAGAGAGCTAACACCCACACACATTCGCTCACATTCCTTTGCCAATTCATGTCATTAAGGAGACTTTAAGAACAGACAAAACAAAGCAAAAAAAAAAAAAAAAAGAAACCAACCCCACTTAAACCTCTCTCTTAAGCACTTGAAAGCAAAATACTACAAGTGGAAATGTAATGTTTAAATGCAGGCAACACATTGTGTCCATCTACAGTGTTTACAGCATTAACTCTGCAACTACACTGGAAAGCTGAAGTCTTGGAAACCACCTAATTACCCAAACATTTACCTCTCTGCAGGTGTAAATACATGGGCCTAATAAGCCTTCCCACTGTGAAAGCAGTTACTTAAATTATATTAAAATATTAAAAACTATTTAATGAGCTTTTTTACCCTAAAGTAAATTGAGTGTGTGCCTTAACCTGCTTCAGGCAAAGGAAGTTTCAAACATATTGGTTTTGAAACTAGCCATTATTTCCCATGTTGCAAAAATGGCAATTTTATTTCCCAACAGCAAATGAAACTGTCAGGAAAATTTAGATGCAATAAAATTGGGTGGTTAAACCAACATGCTGGATTTGGAATAAAACTGAATTAAAGGAATTAAAATTAAGCATTATGTCAGTCAAACTTTATAAAAACTATTTTCAATGGGGGGTGCATGGTGTTGGGGGTTTTTTTTGGGTTGTTTTTTTTTTTCCCCAAAAGTTAGGTTTTGGACTTGGTGAAGTCCACCCTTAACTACTCATTTTACGTCCATCAACAGTGTCACATTTGAAATTTGCGCAATGAAAAATATTTTGCATAAAATGTGTTGCTTCTGGCAACATTTCTGCCTAAATAAAAAGTTGTCAGGCAGTGTGTGACTTTAGTGGTACAGAGTTTTAAAATGGTGGCTTCAGTCCAAGGCTAGCTAATAACGGCTGACATGCACTGGAATCTGGAGGCCTAAATCAACATTGTTTTCACAGCTGTAATTAAGCCACCTAATCAGAAGCACATTTTGACGGGACAGTTTCTGGAAGCCAGACATTACAATTTCTTATGCCTGGAGCGCAGTGGCTCACGAGAGGTCCTCATTTAATTTCAGTTTTTTTTTTTTTTTTTTTAAAAAGGCTGTAAAATGAAAAGACTATAAAAAAAAAAGCAGTGTACGGCTGTTGAAATGAAGCAGGCCTATGTGTTCATGCCTTGACCAACCCTGCATCCCACCCTCCTTCGGCTCTCTGCCGAGTCCCCAGCTCTCAAGTGGCAGCTGCACACAGTGAGATTAAGGGCTTCTGCCAAAGTCAACAGATGAGCTGGTCTGAACTGGCTCTCTGTGTGTTCTGATTGTAAATTGTGCTGGTGATGATTAGAGAACTCTAACACAGGATGTCGACTCTTAAAACTGTCCAGAGAAAATAATTTAATTTTTTTTTTTAAGTTCAGGAAATTTTTTTAAACTTCTTTTGTGGCTTGGTACACAGTGTTGTGTCTATAACTTTCAGATGATTCAAACATGAATTCACACAAATTAAGTAACTATATTATTGAAAAAATACACCGTTACTTGCTCACAGCAAGATCCTTCATTTGGGGATTTTTACATAGTAGTGTTGCTGCTGAATGCAATTGTCTGACTAATACACTCCAGCAGTCTCTTGCTTCTACCACCTGCTAGTGGAAGGTACCCCTAAAATTCAGACTATCAACTAGTTTTGTTGTGTGACTCCTGCTTCAGGACGTTGTCATACCTGAAATGGCTAAACTGTCTTGCTCTTTTGCTGGAGTGTAGCTGTGTTAGTAACTTTAACATAAACTTTCAACCCCAGCGGCCATTGTAAAACTATCAATATGAAGGCACCAGTCACTAGGGTCTGATTACATTTAGTTCTGCATTTTAATTACATATGGATTCTATTAACTGAACCTTTTGCCTTATAGGCAACATTTTAATCAAATTACTATAATTTTCAAATATAGTATGACAAGTTAAAAGTTCACATACCTAGAATATTGAGTATCAAAAAATTTTTGCATAGAAAAGGAAGTATTCTTTACAAAATAGCAAATGTGTTGTTGGATTACTGAGACTGTTTTTGAACACCTTGCTCTAAGTTACATAATGTGATTTATAATATCAGTTTTCTTTTTTTTTTTGGTATTACATAATAAACAAATAGTTTAAACTACATAATTTATACTGTTCGGTCTCAACTATTACTTGTGTAAGCAATACCACACAACAAGGTGAACGTTTGCACTAGGATACCTGCATTCCTTGTCTATGCAGTAAGGTTGGCAAGTGACACCCAACTGCTTAAAATCAGGTAAGAAATGCAAATATTTCAGTAAAAAAAAATAGTTTCTGGAAGATATTACTGCTTTGTACATTCAGCCTGACAGAAACTTCAAGTTTAGTAAATATTATGAATACAGTTTTCTATTTTTGCTTCTACTGTTATTTCCACTCTTACATGTCTATTATAATCTCAACAGTTGGGAAATTCTCCTTATGGGCCTGTCAGATTTTTCTTTATTTACTATCACTTTAAGAACATTCATATGTTTCACAGTAAATGAACCACACACTGGTAATTAACAGTACCGAGCAGAAGTTACAATTGTTTGAGGTCCGTATCTTAGTGAATTCTGTCCTAGACTAATTTCCAAGAAGACGACACAGGGTAATAATAAAAATAAGAAGTCTGATTATTTTTTGCAAGGCAAATTAGGAACTAGTATCTCCAAATCTTTCACAAAACCAGCTCAATTCTAAATCTTTCAAAAAATCTTTTCAGTTCAATTGTGCATCAGGCTAGCATGAAGTAGTGGAAAAGCCAAACAGAGTTTTCATCCGGGACCTATCTGCTTCTTGCAACATCTGGGAAGAATTCCCCCAGCTACATCAGTCATTCCATGTCCTAACACAAGAGATATGGCTCTGGCCCGCGAAAGACGCTCTCTGACATTTACCACAGCACCAATGGAGTGAGTGCCTTTCTCCTATGTAGCAACTGAAAAGGCAAATAGGTTTTTTTCTTTCTCTCCAGTTCTGTCCTCATAATTCTAAAAGTAAGACTTTACCTCCCTGTTAGATACAGGTCTCAGCCTTGAAACACAGACTGAACTGGTGACAAGGAAACAAAGGCTATGGTGGGAAGACATATAAAACCACCGCCCTGACCAGCCTGGATAAGGAGCAAGAAACCATCGGTGGTATAGGTAACTGATAATTTTGAGTTTTAAATACTTCTTTTCTCTCTCCCCCCTGTGAATGGGGTTCAAGTAGATCATGAGAACTGGGAGCTGACTGCTCTGAGTAGAAAGAAAAGTGTACATATGAGAGCATATGTCAACTACTAGCATCTCAACAATAAATACGGATTTTGCATGCATAAGATCATTCTCCTTGCTTCTTTCACCTTACAAAAACCTACAGTTCCTGTATTTTCAGTCCTTTAAGCAATATCGCTAGGCATTTTCAGACAAAGGACAGCCACAGCCACAACTGTGGGGAATAAAAAAAGTAAGGATGATGCAAAGCCACATAAAGCAGTGATTTCATTTTCAACCCAGTTAGAAGAAGCATCCAAAGACAACAGTTGTTTCTGTGGTTAGTTAGAGAACTCTGCTCTTCTTACAGACCTTCACCCCTCTCACCCATCTGAAACTCAACTTCTCCCCCCTTTCAGTTAAATTTATGCTTCTGGCTCCCCAAATTTCCATTTCTCCAAGGCACACAAAGCTTTTCTCTCTTCACTGTCTTCACAAATTACTGTATTTTCCCCTTCATTTTCTACCATCCTTTGATTCTGAAGTGAAAGCAGTAAAAGGAAGGCGTATCACCAGATCAGCTACAAATTCAGGCTCAGGAAAACACCTGACCACTTGTAGTACAACAGTGGCTTCTGTTGTTTGCCAAACCTGATACCAGAAAGTTTTAAATTCATAACATTCTGACAGCAATACTGACATCAGGCACAAAATCTCAGGGCTGAAAGCTATGAAAACGCTTTATGGAGGAATTTTATGATTAATTGAATTCTGTTGGTTCCTCATATGCGTCAGGCCACACTGGAAAGTACAGTGTCACTGCATCCACTCCCCACAATACTGTGCTTGCAGCAACAAACTCTGGCAGTACAGACACCCTGGATTCACGTGCTTGCCATGTGACTAACATGATGCCACATGTTGCCCCACAGCACCCACAAAGTAAAGCTTATGACTGCATTACTGCACAGTACAGCACTTAAAAGCTCTCAGTTCAAAGCCTACTGATTACTGCAACTCTGAATGAAAGTGCAAGTACAGTAATAAACTAATGTATCTGAAGAAGAAGTAAAATGGATCAAAGCAGCAGAATCCAGTACTGTTAAAGTAATGGGCAAGTGTTCATTTAATAGGAAACCTTGAAGCACAGTCCAGTTCATGATGTTTATATTACTAGATGTTGCTAAACAAGAAATAGGCAGGTAAAAAGAAATACAAAAACATTTTAGTTGGTATCTTCTCTGCTTACATACAGATTGTGTGTAGAGTTAGTTACTACCAGTGAAATACTTCCACTAAACCCACCTTCTAAGCACGTTAAGCTTTACTAAGAAAAATCGTAAGAAGGCATAAAGGCAGAGACATATAAAAAGAAACAATATAGTTTCTTAAATTGCATGGAGAAAATAGCAGTGACAGTCCAGTACTGAGTTCAGTGCTCAGTGAAATAATTCTCCATCTTACTTCATGCTAGAGGTTGATTGCTGGTTTCTCTGTTCCTCTTCTGGCAACCTACCTCCTTATAGTCAAGGCTACATATGGCCATACCAATGATATCTTCTTAGCTGAACTCTTATTATTATTAGCTCTACCAAGTATAGATACGACCCTTAATGTGGGGATGCAGCAAGTTTTGGAGCACAGAAATGTGGCTGTGGTACTTGCACTTCAGAAAAGCAAATTTTAAAAAACCAAGGAAATGCACAGAAGTGAAATTGTTATGATTGCAAAGACAGACTATTACAAAATGTTTATGGTTTGATAACGGAAATGAAAGAAAAAGACATTTTAGAGGTGTAAGGGAAATTTCAGAAGCATTTAGTAAAGAAAAAAAAAAAAGGAGGAAAGATTTAAAAAAAAAGCAAAGGCATAAAGGAATAGGGAACAATAGAAAAAAAAAGAAGGGTTAGGTAGAAAACCAATAATCTGTATTTCAGCCATACTGAATTTTAAAGAGTTGCAAGAATGAAAAATGCACAGGGCCTTTCTCTGCACAGAGGAAGAATCATCAGAGACAAGTATGACAGACAGCTAGCTGGACACTAATGAAGAGTACAGAGACATTCTGCTATTGACTCCCCTTCACCCCACATAATAATTTTCTTCTCCGTAAGCAGTGTTTCCAGCCTTCATCTCACCTCTGTCCATCATAATCATATCCCTTCCTGTTCCTCTCTGTTGGCATTAGCATGGGCACACATAGCAATCTCAGAATCTAAACACTATTGACTAGAAGGAAAGTGGTTGGACTAGAAGCAGACTGGAGGATGGAGACGTCAATTGAGAGTCTTAGATAAAAGATGAGGAGCCAGAATCACTGATGTTGTCTTAGGGTATCAGTTTTGGTTTTACAATTATCAGCAAAACCCAAAGCAACAGAAGAGGAAAAAAGTAGCGTGAATATGTAATTAGTAAATTTCAGTACAAAAAGGTCAATTAGGAAAGCAATACTTTCTGAGCACAGAAAAGATCAATACTGGTGAGTGACCCAAACATGGATGCAATGGACAGTTAAGAGGGCAAGAACACTACACAACTAGCACACAAAACATCAAGAGACAGCCACAACATAGTGAGAATCTAAGACCAAATCTTACAAGGCACAAGCCCACACATGGTTTATACCTGAAAGACTTTCCAAAAATGTGTTTCGGCACTGAGCAATAGTTACTGCTCTAGGAAGACAAGCATGCATCATATGAAGACCTGCATTTAATACAGTGCTGTGTTTGTCTCCTACATGGAAAATTTTGCCTGCAGTGGTACTAGAACTGGATATAAGATTAAACACAGTGGATTGAAACCAACAAAGTGTGTACAATTCTGAAACCAAATAGAAGCTCAAGAAAAGCCACTACTCCCTTTCATTTAATATAATCAAGAAAAAAAAACAAAACAAAACAAAACAAACTGTTCTAGTTTTTTAATACAGAAAGAAATTTAGCGCAAAACTTCTTCCTCAAAATCAGAACAGAACTGTATCAGCTGAAACTTCAAAATCACTCCAGAAAGCTGTGATGCCTGAAGTTACTAAAAGTCATGCTTGAGGCAACCTGTGTAAATATTAGGGACAAGCTTTACAGAAAACCCAAATACTACAAAATATACCATAAATGATTATACTTTTTTCATGGAAACCTGAGAATCTATCATTCTGAATTTTCTACCTTTACATTAAAATTTTAAAACTTTCTATTAATGATTATGCTTAGGCCAAATTAAACTGCATCTAAAGGAAGAACTATTCTTCTCCCCAGAGGGTTGTATAGAAGGGCCAGCAAATCCTACTACTATGCAAAAAGTATAATCTTTACATTGATACTGTAGGCAGACACAAATTACTTAAAAAGCACTGCATTTAATCACAGACATTGGAGAGCTGGGGGGGCAAACTGTTTGTTTTCACTGTAACATATCAAGCCACTGCATGGCCCTTCATAGACAGGCCTAGCATAATCTTTGCTAAAAGCTCTCTCAATCCAAATGAAAGCAAACCTCACTGCAGCAAGTTTGGCAGACTTCCCAACCCTTAGTACACAAGTGGTCATCTTGATTTAAACAACAAAAACAATCATAACAGGCAAAGGAGCAACCCAATTACACTGGGCACAGGCTCAGCAGGACACATGTAAACCTAGTAGAAAACATAAAGGAAGCCTGGTTGGAGGAGAAAAGAAGCAATTTCAGTGAAGCAATTTCATTTAGTTTCTTAGAAAGGTTGTGCAGTCACAAATACAACAAAACCTTCATTCAACAATTATCATCTCAAGATCTTAAAACTGAAATTCAGCACTGATTAATATATTTTTCTATTTGCGCTAATTTCCCATTTTGCTGATCCAGTTTAGAAGCAGGATAAGAAATTAATGTAATTCTTTTGGAAACAACCAAAGTCACAGCCACAGCCTCTGAGTATATATTTGCTAATGCATTTATGTCATCTGCGTTAGTGACATCTCTCTTCTTACACATCTTCTGTTTCAAAAAGAAAGATAAACAATCCTCATTTTCTCTATGGTCCTTTGCTTCACAAGAATAAAAGAAGAGAAAGCAGGAAAGAGAGAACAAAAAAAAAAAAAAAAGCAAACTCCAGAGCTGTCTCCTTTATCCTATGTAGAAAAGTAAAGAAAGATGAAGAAGAAATACATCAAGTGTATGCAAGTTGCACAGCTTACACAGTCTCGCTCTAGACATACTTGGCTACATATTTATGACAGTTTATGTGTCTGGCCTCCTGCCTGTGTGACACGAATACATCTGCATTCAGTAATCCCCTGAGAGAGAGATCTCAGATCTGAAGAATCGTCTTATTAGCCTTGAACAAGTCCAAGTATCTTGGTGAGCAACAACACTTCAGACAAGAAATGATTTCTGAAATTGGATTTTTAACCTTGTAACTTTAGTGAGAAGTATTATTCATAATCACAATTGTCTAAGAAAACCCCCAACATGTCTCTTAATAAATCTTTTGTTTACATGAACAGTTAATAACATTCTATTTTAATATGGTACTATATATTTAGATGGTTAAATTCTTCCGGTCCAAAATTCAACCATTTACTGTACTGCCAAAACCAAAGAAATCACAATGTATCCTTTTCCAGCGACAGCAGCAATGAACAGGTCCTTGTAGAAGACACAGTAGTAAAATTAATCCTTGTGTTAAGTTTTACACCCCCTTTCCCTCCTGAAAAAAGTCTCAGAAGGTTTCTGTTGACACTAGTTTTATTGCTCTATTATGTTTATAATGAAATGTTATTGTATTTCACTACAGAAACTATGCAGCATGAAGAGAGATGCTGGCTAGGAAACCACGTCCAAATGACAAAAATTACTTGAAAAGCAGACTTACCAATTGTAAGCTCTCACTTTCATGAAGACAAGCTGTTTGGAGCTTGGACTTCAGGGCTGCAGTGTGAAGCTGATGAGATGCTGTTTCTCTCGCTAACGTGTCAATCCTTGAACTTGCAAGTTGGTAGACATCCATAAAACTTTTAATCATGGCCTTTAAAAAGTAAAATAAATCATCAGTGTCAGACAGGCTATAGTTAAATGCCAAAAAGTATACATCCAAATTCATTACAGAAGACCTAACTTTTATTAATCAGAGAAATCAAACAAAGGTTGGAAGCCAGGCAAAATTTCAGGACTTAAACATTAAACAGGTCTAACATGGGATTTTGTATTCCTCCTAAAATCTTAAATATTAATAGCATTGAAAAAAAAGCAAATGACTGTGCACCCTAATTAGAAGTTGTTTTGATGAGCTGTTTTCAAGCATGCAGTACTGCATTTAGCAGCTGATATCGTTTTTCGTTGTATTTAAATATAAGACTCAGTGCAAGTTCAATTTCTGTTTACAAAGAATCACTGCAGTTTCAGGTAAATGTTCATACTTTCAAAATGAGTCGAGGTACTAATCCTCCCACTCCATGTTAAAAAAAAACCAAAAAACTAATTTGGCAGAAACAAAAGAAACACAGGAAACCTACAGATCTCTGAAACTAAATAATCTGATTACAATATAGGTGGGAAACACAATTGTTTTCATGTATATATTGGAAGAATGTCCCAACCATGTAATATTGATCAGACTGATAATACAGTTAGCAGCACAAGAGAGTACAAATGATTTGGCAGTACTGCTAACTTTGTATCTACCCTAAATAGTGTAACGCTGTTGAGATATTGGTCTTTACAACTGGTTAATCACATTTCATGTGTTACAGTTTTCCCATCTGAAATGACCCGTAGCGAGTTTCTACTGTAAGAACATATTACAGATAATATGAAATTGGCCTTCTGAATGTAAGCCTGTGGTATAGGCAAAAATAAGCTTAGTACCACAAACAGGCATTCACAAAGATTTTTACTGTTTTCTGTGTTCTCAAACACACTACTGCTTTTCAGAATAAAAGTTAACATAGCTGAAATCAATCAAGTTACTTCATTGTCAAACGTACAAAACAGCAGTGGCAAATTAACACTATCATATCTTTTCTCATCAGAAATAATATCCAAAATGTACTATGGTGCTAGCCCTAAAAGTGTATTCACACAGCCCTGGAAGTCTGCTGCTGTCAGCTCTGATCCTGCTTTTAAAATTTTTCATCCACATTCAATGTGACTAAAATGCTGCAGCTCTTCACAAACCATACCAAACAAGAATGTGCATATATCTCACACCCCATATAAAACTGCCTGAGAGTCTTCATATGGCAACTGCTCACATGTTAAAAATTAGACATATGTTGAAATACATCTACGGACTGGGCCTGTGACTCATAAACAAGGATTATACCAATGTGTCATAACAAGCTGTGTCTCAAATCTCACAGAAAAAAAATCTTATGTGTTCCTTTTATTACTTCCCACATGATATTTAAAAGGTATCACTGAACTAGAATTCCTTACCTTCTTCCTTTTACTTCTGCTACCACAAAGCTAGTGAAGTCACTAACCTATACAGCTTCATCCTACGTCTCCAGAGCCACTCTAAGTCCATACAGTTATCTGAAACAGCACTTAACATTTCCTTGCTGCTCAATTCAGCTATTTCATTTGTTCTCTTGTTTAATGAGTTTAATGAGTTCAGAAGTTTTCAATCTAGGAAAAATGTACTAATTCACAAGCTTTCATTTTCAGACATGGCAAATATTTTTTCTAAGACATCTAGATTTTTTTTTTTTTTTTAGTCCAGAAGGAAGCAATTTCTCAGACGCTAATAATTCATTACCAATGTGGAAGGCAGCATTTATGCACCCGTAGGTACACACTCCTTCCAGTACATCCCAATTCCCTAGCAAAGGGTCTGGGTCAGTTTAGATGTCTCTCATTCAGGACCAGGTTAGGGTAAACAATATTTTTGGGTCTTCCAGTGGGTGACGTGGAATTCTTGATAATCAGTGTGCAGAACATTTATTCTAAATGCCATCTGGAGGAAGGCAAATATTATGGGGTTTTAGACATGCCATTGGAAGGTATTAATTTACATATGATTTTAAATAACTCATGTCAGTCACAGATTGAGTCACGGATCTGTTTTCCACAATACAAAATTCCACTTATTAGAAAGCTTGATACACGGGGAATGGGC
Organism: Egretta garzetta; assembly: GCF_000687185.1. Taxonomy (NCBI): domain Eukaryota; kingdom Metazoa; phylum Chordata; class Aves; order Pelecaniformes; family Ardeidae; genus Egretta; species Egretta garzetta. The sequence continues at coordinate 2,214,662 of NW_009259860.1, forward strand.
ATAGAACCTGGTCACTTGCATGTTGCAAGATCTGTCACATAATGATTAAACTCATCTCTAAAGCAGTTCAGCACTTTCGGTAAGATCACTATTTGCACGTTATAGATACAAATATATCTGCAGCTCTGGAAAGTGTTCCATGATCAACAAAGTCTGTTGACAGAATTTCAGAGAAGGCACATGCAGTTCCACAGAATTTTTTCCTCCCCTGCTAAGAAGGAGTGTTTTCTTTTGTTTTTAAGTACACATAGCAATAAGATGTATACACACTTTTTAAGTAAACATAGCAATAAGATACTTCAGCAACCCTCCTGATTAATTTTTATAGCATAAAATTTGGCATTCATACACATCTACAGGATCTGCATTTAAGCAAGCACTTGTGGTTTTGAATGTGTTGGTAATAGTGTGACAGGCAAACTGGGAACAGAATATGAAACAATAAAAATTTGTCTTCCATTACAAATAAAAACATTTTTAAAATACACACCAGAAAATTACTTCTGTTCAGAAAGGCCAGGTGTAGTGATCCCCGAACATCATAGGAACCAATATTATTGCAACTCAGACCACTTTAAAAGTTAAAACCTTTTCAGACAGATGAGTATTATAGGAAAGTTAGTGGGGAGGGCACTTAACCAAGGAGGCCACAGCAACAGTGGGGCTGAACAAGACTAATTTTAAACATTAATGGCTCTAGGTGTCCCTGCTCGAGCAGGGGGCTTGACCAGATGAACTCCAGAGGTCCCTTCCTACCTCAACCAGCCTGTAATTTGGTGATTACAAAGGATGGAACACAATGCAAATTAATAATGATTGAGATTTACACAGGACTGTCAATTTTAAGAGCAGAAATTGTAATGAATTACTCAAATTAATCAAAGCAAAAGAGGAATTAATCAGACAGCTGAATGGCTTTTTTCAGTCACCCCTTTTCTTTTACTCCACACAATGCCTTATTTTATGAAGGATTTCACTACTATTTAAAGGTTCTAGGTCACATGCTACTGATATGGCAGAAGCTAATATAAATGGTAGGAGTGTTTTCCATGTCAAAAGTGTCTTCAGTGTGAGAGGAGAACCATGCTCCAACACTAAGTCAAGACACGGGCAGCTTCACGAAAACAGATGAGTGACTTTTCTGGATAATTGGCTGCACCCCACAGGATAAAAATATATTCATAAGGTTGGAATGGAAAAAGGATGCTTTTATGCTGAAGGTGCTGGACTGGGCACAAAATTTGCAAGAGTCCCCAAGTCCCATTTTCAAATATAACTTTCCATGGACAAGGTATTTTAAGCCAAAGTACTTCTAAGGATGTTTTTTTTAATGTGTATTTATACATTTAAAACAGTATCCCGATCTAGAAAATCCCTATGAGCACTTCAACTACCTTTGAATTCAAAGCAAATCTGAACATTTTGAAAAATTCAGGTAAGTGCTATTCACATGATAAAGGAACAAAGTATTTTAAATTTCAGATCCTTATTTATTTAGAAAATGGGACTCTAAAGTTTCTGAGCATTGCACACCTGGCCATTTTGCCCCAGCTTGTAAAAACAAGGCCAAAAGACAGGAACATTGCAAAACCATAGAATCATAGAACCATCTACCATGTACGTGCATAGCCATCTACCAATGCTCCAATACCCTGAATATACATAGATAAGCACATAAATAGACAAAAGAGAACATATATAAAATTTAACAAAAATTAAACATGTTTTAAGTTAAATTAGCAGATGAAGTTTCTTTCAAAGCAGTCATAAGGAAGAAGTCCTTATGATGTGTTGAAATATACTTACCTGTAACACAAGGGTACATGCATTTCTCACTTAAGCTACAGGCTGGTGAAGCTCAGAAACCAAAGTAAAAATGAAACAAACTAATTTGATGATATTTATAAACTACAAACCAGAGAACTGAAGAGCAAAATAGCTCTCTCAGGATTTTATTGGGTCTGCTGTTATCATAGAACTGTATCTCCTGTTTAGAAGGAACAAAGCTGAAGGAAGGAGACTTATGTGAAATGATGCTTATTAAAAGGTATCAGACTAACAGCCTAACAATATAAGCATTCAGTTTGTAATATCAGATGCAGCAGCCAGAATAACAAGACCATCTACCCAATGTTCTTAAAAAAAATAACAAACATATAAAAAAAAAGTCAAAATGAACATTTGACTGTTAGGTTCTCCCTTCAGGAAATTCTTCGACTAAAAAGAATGTTAGCAGGTAGTAAATTTACCTAAGGGCAACATATACAAAAAGATGAAAAAGAACAAGAGAAGGAATAATGAATGGACTTCAGAAGAATGAAAGATTAACTCTAGTATAACAACGTGCTTAGATGAGAATCTGAAAAGACTGAGAATTTCATTTATGGCACAGAATTTGGTTGAAGAGCAGTTCAGGCAAAAGGAACTGGTGTGAAAACAAAACTTGACAGAGTAGAGTTCTGCATGCTTAATGGATAACCTATAGAATGCCTGTCATCACTGCCTTGCTTCAATCTGACATAAATGAGACGAGCTAAAATAAGTCCAGAAAACAAAACACACATCAATTACTTTTTGTTTACAGAAGCAAGATTTCAGGATACTTATTATAGATTTAAGAGAGCTATATTTGGAGAAGAAGGGATTAAAATTAATTTCCCCCATATACTGTAGCATTTGAAAACCCATTCTGGCTGCCTTGACCCATAGTCCAAAATGTCTAGTGGCAACATCAGTGGAGGATGTAAATACAGCAGCTTCTCAGGCATCAGAAAAAACCCTCAAGGGAAACAGCATTCAGCAAAATTGCACTTTTGCAGCTGTTTGGCACTTCTTTAATGATCTATTCTCCTTGTATCTCATTTCGACACTAAACTTTTTGTTGGGTTCCATTCAAGCGTGGCATGCACAATTTAAATGTGCCAAAAAGCAGGTCAGTTCTGTTACAACTTTTTTTTTTTTTTCCAATGAAAGCTGACTCAGTGCCACACACGGGGCCTAACTCTATCCCCTTCGCTTCAATAACAATTACTTTACCCCGTAGGTCTCAGAGGATAGCCCAAGGGAATGAAGCTCTAAATAAAAGGCTAGATTCTCTGCAAGAGGTAATGACATGACTTCCTACAAGAAAATTGAAAAGGGAGCATTGAAATTGACAGAGACTGAAGGGAAAGTGCTTCTACTGGAAACCACAGCGGATGGGCATAACAACAATTGCCATGAAAATTATTACAAAGTGTAAGAGTTTCAAAAATAACATTGATCTTCTAGAAACTGATAAATTAAGACCAGTGTGTTTGTTGGTATGATCAGGTAGAAAGCATTCTGAGAATTTTATAGCAAAGGAGCTACCTGCAGCCTTGACTGCTTAGAAATATCTCTGGACCATGGAAGCAAATTACCACTTAACAAAATTAAGGAAATGCATATTTTTATAAACCAGTGTTTACCTGCAAAGACTGTTCTCACTGTCTGCTGCACGAAGTCAAGCATAGCTGCATGCAAAATGTAAAGGACAAACAATTGCTGCCCCAAATAACTTGTAGCTTACGCTACAGCTATGGGGAAAATGCTACCGATACATTGTATGCCTTCCCATCTTCTTACACAGTCTTGACACAAAAGGAACATTTCAGTCTGTCAGGGAGGAAGAGAATTTTCAGGTAAATGGTTTTGGCAAGAAAGAAACAGCAACTGAAAGATGTTTCAGGCTGGTACCCTTTCTTCAACTTTCTCTTGCAGTGTATATTCTAGACAGAGATGAAAGGAAGAGGGACAGGTCCACGTTGAAGTGCCTCAATCGTGATCATGAAAATCAACCTAGAGTGAGCACAATATGTCACCACTGATGAGAACTAAACAGCAACAGTCACAACAGAAAAGTCAGGATGCAATTTTATTAGAAAAATGGCAGTGTCCCTGTGATGTGTTGACCCTGGCTGGGCACCAGGGGCCCACCAAAGCCGCTCTATCACTCCCCTCTTTAACCAGACAGGTGAGAGAAAAGTAAATCAAAGGGCTTGTGGGTCGAGATAAGGACAGGGAGAGATCATTCGCCAGTTACCGTCATGGGCAAAACAGATTCAACTTGATCAAATCAATTTAATTTATTACCAATCAAAATCAGAGTAGGAGCGGATAAAAACTGCTGAATCTTAAAACACCTCCCTCCCACCCGCCTCCTTTCTGGGCTCAGCTTCACTCCCAGTTTCTCTACCTACTCCCCCCAGTGGCACAGGGGGATGGGAATGGGGGTTGGGTCAGTTCATCGCATGCTGTCACTGTCAATTCTTCCTCCTCAGGGAAGGACTCTTCCCCTGCTCCAGCGTGGGGTCCCTCCCACGGCAGGCAGTCCTCCACGAACTGCTCCAACGTGAGTCCTTCCCACAGGCTGCAGTTCTTTATTAACTGCTCCAGCCTGGGTCCATCTTTCCCACAGGGTGCAGTCCCTCAGGAGCAGACTGCTCCAGCCTGGGTCGCAGGTCCTGCCAGCAAACCTGCTTTGGCATGGGCTTCTCCCACCACAGGTCCACAAAGTTTTGCCAGGAACCTGATCTGGCACAGGCTTCCCACGGGGTCACAGCCTTCTTCCTTCAGGCATCCACCCACTCCAGCATGGACCTCCATGGGCTGCAGGGGGACAGCCTGCCTCACCATGGTCTTCACCACGGGCTGCAGGGGAATCTCTGCTCTGGCACCTGGACCCCCTCCTGCCCCTCCTTCTGCACTGACCTTGGTGTCTGCAGGGCTGTTTCTTCTCGCATCCTCTCACTTCTCTTCTCTCTCCGGCTACTGAGCCGCAGCCGATTTTTTTCCTTCTTAAATATGTTATCCCAGAGGTGCTTCCACTGTTGCTGGTTGGCTTTGCCTTGGCCAGTGGTGGACACAGGGAAAACTTCTAGCAGCTTCTCACAGAAGCCACCCCTGTAGTCCCCCCCACTACCAAAACATTGCTACACAAATCCAATACAGTCCCATCACACATGCAGTCTTGGTTAGAAACAAGAGAGTGAAACTTCTCATCAAAATCCTGGCAAAATGTCAAGTGAAAGTACAAGTTTGCCTGTTTCTGGATGATGTTGCTCTTGGCTTATTGGAGTGATGTCTTGGAACCAGAAAAGATGTACAAAAGCTGAATTATAGAATTCTGTTTTCACAACCAAATTCATAGAAGTAAAATCAATTTTAAAATGCATATTCTTTCTTATTTTTAAGGAACTCCTATGTATGGATAGGATATCCTATATGAGCAAACCAATTTTTATAAATAAATGTTACCATAAACTGTAAGTCTTAACTGTCTGAAATCTAATGGATACATGTGTGTGTACAAGAACATTTTAATGAGGGTAGAGAAGCAGACATTAATCTATACAATTACTAAGTAGGATAATCTGAAGTTTCTTCACACAGAAGGTAAATGTAAGAGCTGAAAAACGTTTCTGTTCTTCTGAAATGCTGTCCACAAACTATCCACCACAAGTAACTAACTCAACTATTTGCCAACTTAGTAGAAACAATGAGTTTACTGAAAATACAGTTTTTTCATTAGTTTTAAAGAGTGCTCTATTACCTAAGACCAATTTCAATTACTTTTAGTAAAGAAATATGCTTTACAGCTAAATAGATGCTACTGAGACTTCTACGAATCTTTTTAGAACTCATGAAAAAACACCAGTTTAGTTTTAGCCAGTGTAGAAAAAGTTTGTTGCTGGCTCCAACAGAAGAAAATGATCACCCCACAAAATCTGGGTTAGGTATGGACATTTCCTTAAATGGTTTGACTAGAGCTATGAAGGGATGTAGATTATTCCTTTCTGGCCACAAGAAGCAGCGTTTCAATTTTAGATTAAAACATTTTCAAACTGAGTTAGATAAAATATTTTACATATGCTTAGAAGGGGGAAATGTGTCCACTGTGTATTTTCTATGCAGAAAGATGAAGACAATCTATGCTGTCATTGCCATTTATCAGGAGAGACAAAGGTCCCTTCTGGCAGGTTTAGTCAATATGACAACTACGATTACGTGTCTCATACATGAGTATTCATTACTGAGTCCTAATCTTCGTATCAGATTTTGATGAATACTCCAGTCTAATGGAGCCCAGGAGCTAGAAAACTGCACGAAGTTTTGTGATATAGTTACTTCACTTCCTTTGCTTTTCTTATGAAGTGCTCATGGTAATTAATTAATTAATTTTAATTCAACATAAATATTTCATCCTAAATAAAACAACATTTTGCTTTTTTTAAGAAAACTCTAAAGTATACCTGTCAAATTACACCTGGATAGCAAACTACTATTTTTTTGGTTTGGCTTCTAGGTATGTGCACAAATTCATGACGCCAGCATGGGAAGAAGCACCAGTCTCTACAGAGAAAGTAATGATCTAGAAAATCTGAATTGCCTTCCTCAGGTAAATGGACACAACCTTAATCTAATGTCCACTGTCTCATACATGATGGACAGGTGCTCTCCCTTCATTCTGCCTAAACTCAGATGTTAGTGAGATAATTAGTTTACTTCATATGTTCTTGAACTTTATCAAAATTTGTATTTAAAAAAAAAAAAACACAACAACATACAAATGGCTAGATTTTCAATCAGACTTGTTTTCAAGACCCACTTTATGCCATGAAAATATTTCATTAGAAATTTCAGGGACAACAGCTCTTGTTCCAAAATCTGAAGAATCAAAGGAATTTTAAAGAGCACAGTGCCCTTCACAGTGAGCATACACATTAGCACCCTTCTTCCCAAGCAAAAGTTGGAGAATATTGGCAATGTTTGCCAAAAGTGGTACTGACACTGAGCTTCACAATTTGCCATCCTTAAGCTTAGTATGAAATAAGGAAAATATTTTCCTCCCAAAGTTTGCTTTTACTGATCATAATCTGAGGAAGAAGAATGAATAAAACAATCCCTGTCATCTGTGAATACCTAGTTCTACTAACAAGGGAGGTACAGCTGAAGAAAACCCTGGCTGGGAAAAACTGATTCTGTTTATTTATCTTTTTGGCTTTTGTCATATAGATGACAGATTAGCTCAACTCAAAAAGGTATAAAATCCAATCAACACATGCTAAAAACTGCTGGATGAATGAGACTCCACTGTACTGAAGTCTGGGCCTCTTCTACGCAAGCAGTCAATAAGCTAAGTGACAAAGCTGTTCACTGGGAAAAGCTTGAAAGACAAAGAGAAGATGACACTAACTTTTCTGTTGGCAGAGCTCTGGTAGTCCTCATTCAGACCAACAATTCAAAGATGTGTTAGTTACCTGATGAGCTTTTTACGATAATATTGTGGAAGACATTGATTTTCTGGTTTGCCTTCAGCAAATGCACCACGTGTCTTTTCATTAAATGGAAACTTATAATCAGATTACAGAATAGGATTTGAATTATTACATTGGGAGCCTGAGAAGTAAGGAACAGGCTTCTATGGTCCATTCCCCTGCCTGCCCAACAGCCAACAATTAGATCCAACTCCTTAGAAGCATAAGAGATAAACTGACTTTCTAAATTCTGTTTATAAAACTGGATGCTTATAGTAACACTGAAAGGAGAAAAATAAGGAGGATAGGCACTGGTGAGATGAGTTTGCCTACAGAGTATAGTCTTCTACAACAATAGGATCAGAAGTAAAATACCTCGTATCACAGGGTATCAGAACTAGATTGAGAAAGACCTTTTTAGTCTTTCTTTTTTACTGGGTTTGGTAATAACTGCAGGCACTACAACATCATGTGCTTGAGTGGTGACATTACTGGTGGGTAACCAAAAGCATCTGGTTCTTATCCAGGGATCCTAGGCTATCCTAACTCATAAACACCTTAGAGGACAGCATTTTCCAAACTACCTGTGATGTTAATTGGTTACTACTTCCTTATGCATTTTTCAGAGTTGGACCACTACTTGCCCTTCGGTCATTTACGAGCAATTGTGCCTATGGATGTTGGTAACATAGAGAAATCACTTCCACAGTTTACCAAATTGAGAAACTATAGATGATTTCTACTGCTTTTGACCTTTTTGTAGTTCAGGAATGAGGAAGGTAACCTGAAAAGAAACAACTACTGATGACGTGGCAAAGAATGGGAGGTGATTATGACAGACAATGCCAAAGCATGACTAGTATAAAGAAGGTAAACTGGGAATATTTATTAACATTAACATATTAATATTAAATGAAGTAGCAGAAACCATTTTCAAAACAAACAACACAGAAAATAGTTTTTCAGAAAGCGTGTAGTTAAGCTGCTAAAGTCGTTTCCACAAGTTATGTGAATGCTTAATTTTACGTGAGTTCAAAAAGCAACGGGACAATAAATAGCTCTTGAATACAAAGTACAAATTTTGTTTCAGGAGGTCCTTGAACTAAAATGGTGGAGGCTGGGAGAAATTCTGAAGATATTTTAGTCCTGTTTCTTATACTCTTCTTTTTTTTTTCCACTTTCCCCTGTCCAGCCTGTTTTTAAGCAAGGACAACAAAATTTACGGCTATTCTATGTGCCCTCTAGGCATTAAATGTTTACTCAGTCCCACAGCCTATTTCCCAAAGGATTAAAGTTTGCAGCAAGTCTCACATGGAATAAATGCAGAACAAATCAAGCATCTAGGATAGTGACCTTTGCCAAGGTACAGACAAACATCATATTTTGACATGTAGCAGACTCGATGCTCAAAACCCAGTCCTGTGGTCTTTGCAAGCATTTGTAAAAACTTCAGAACTTAAACTTCAACTTGTAATCTTTAGCCTTCACAATATTGAAGTAATTTATAAAAAAAAAGTTATTTCTTTGAGAATGGGAAACTGGATAGAGAGAAAGTCTAGCACCATAGGCAGTACCAGTGGCATGATGCTTTGCTCTCTCAACTCTCCCCTTAGTATTTGTCAATTACAATATGGTCAGGAAGAGGGGGACCTACAAATGGATGCTGGTATTGGAAAAAACACACAATCTGCCTCTGAACGGAGAAAAGTCAGAACTAAAATACAGTCTTCAGGCACTAAATGGGCATTGTAGGTTTGCCCCACAGGTGGAATGGGTGACTGTTTCCTCCTCATCTTTACTTTAGAACTGCACTTTCATCAAAAAAGATCATGATGTGGAAGCGATCCAAAGGAATCGAAGTATAAGTTCTATCAAGGTTCTAGGAGGATAAACAAATAGTGGTCTTTCCATAGATATTATCTTTTTAAAAGCCACAAAAGACTCAATCCTTTGCAGGTACACTTGCCAACATGCAGGTTGTATATCCCTGTTAAGGTTTACAAAACGGTTCCACATTCACCCACTTTCCATTCCTTAAGCATGCTCCAGCCCTCTCCATTTTCTCCTCACTCTCTAATTTCATACCACCTTTTTGTTTCTAATGGGAAGAGACCATAATGAGGGAAGAGACCATAATGAAGGGAGAGTTAAAGAAGACTATAATGAAACTGGGTACTGCAATTGACAAGTACTCATTAAAAACAAGTGCCCTATTCCAAGCATATTTGTCCTGGAATACCTACAGCAATAGACCTTAACCATCCTAAAAATTTATGCTTTTTATAGTCCAACATAAGTGTTGGAACTCGTGACCGTAGGATTCTAGCAGCATGTATCACCAGACCATCAATCATTTCAGTAACTGAAAAAATCAAGACAACAGATTCAAAGTAGTTCATTGTGATTCCTGCAAGATAACAATGTAGAAAAGAAAGCGTGCAGCTAACAACATATACTGAATTTAGGAGACACAGTTTACACACCTATCCACCCCCTCCACCCCCCCAAATAAAACCCCAAAATGAATTAGTGGCAAATTGGTAGAATTTGGTAAAAATCAGGTTAACTTTTAATCCTTTCAAAACTTGTCCTCTTCGAATTTCACTTCAGTGGTACACCACTTGGGATGCTATCCCAGTCTATTTCTTCAATATAGGACAACTGTGGAATTAATGGAACAGCCTGGGGTTTTGTGCCTAGTTTTATATTCTGAAAGGTTTACTGTGTTTTTCTTAATCCTTAAGTTGCATATTCATTGCTATATTTTCGTCTAACTGCTGTCACTTATATTGTCATGCAGAAGGGCAAATCAGGGTCAGTTTATGTAAGCAGCATCAATCTGAAAAACTTCATCAGTCTTTATTTCAAGGCATTATGCAAAGAAAGCTGACATTAAGAGAGCCTTAACTGACAGCAAATGAAATCAATCAGCAAATCACTAAGCCATAATAAACTCGCTCAAGTTGTAGATAACCCTTCCTCTTCCAGGTCTTTAACTACCAGGCCCACCAAATGCAGTCTCTGGGCAGAAATGTCCATTACAAAATTCTTGCACTGATATAGTGCATTAATTAATAATTTTTTCTTCCTCTGTAAGCTATTGATAAGAATAACAAACAGATAGAGATATGGCTTATAATAATGGAATACTAAGCAGTTAAGTGAAAAAAGACTAAGCAAAAGATTCAGCATTTGAAGAAGTTTCTTTTTTTAGTCTAAATGTAATTAAGAATAGAAAACAGTTTGATTCTATTTCTGCTACTAAGATATTTCTGTAATAAAGTCTATTGCCTTATTAACTCCTATTGCTTAGACTCACTTACTCAGCATTTCTTCTTAGTTTTTGAAATTAAAAGAACCAGCACAAAAAAAAGTAAGACTCCAGACAATTCCTAATCTTTCACAGTATTCACTTCAAGAATTCATTTTGTAACCTACATGATTATCAACAGTTTAACAGCTATGCTTCTGACTGGGCTTATCTGTGTCACAATAGTACACACTGCAGACGATATCAAACAATACAGTCACAGCCAAACTACGCAGTGGTTATCTGGTAAAATTACTTCTTTTCTGAAAATACTGCACACAGATAATCCCATGCAATTCTGAAATATAGGATTTCTGAAGTAAGAAAAATGGCCGAACAAACAAGGTGCTGTGAAAACTGTATTTGTTATTTTCTGTTATTAAGCGATGCTTTGTTTTTGTAGTTACAGCATTTAGGAGCCTGCCCTTATTCACTGAGGCAGCTTTGGGTACATTTTGAGATCACCATGTCTCTAGAGTAATTTTTCTCATAAAGGAATAGTGACTAGAAGTCAATAAAGGTGCTTCCTGTTGGGTCCTTATGCTATAAGATGTAGCAACCTGGTAACCAGCTGGAAAAAAAATCCATCCCAGGATCACAAGCAGAAGCAAACTAAATAAACTTGGTGAATTAAGATCATATTTTACACAGTTCTTATAGACCTTTCTTGCATATCAGCACAGATCATTCATAAGAGATTATCCACATGCAACAGATATGAATGTATGAAAAAGTCTAAGTGGACAAAGGCAGATGCTTACACAATTGCTTGACAGGGTCAAGAAAGAAAATTTTCATTACATAAAGGTTGTTGAAAGATTAAACTATTATATACTAACTTGGGCATTCAAGGTAGTCAGCAGCAGATCTTAACTGAAAATTTTTACAGAACTAATAATACTCATGAAAGAGGCTGGACAAGAGTTAGTGGTTTCACAGGCATAAAGAGACAGTTTTCAGGAATTGATTAATCGGTGACTACAGATACTGACTTTGATATTTGTGGTCCCATTGTGCCAAAGACTTAACAGGGTTGGGGTGCAATCAGTGTACCAGCTAACTACAGAGCCTTCTGAGATTGGTTCTTCATATGGTCTCCATTTATTAGAATGAAGAAAGGCAAAGAAAGAAAAAAAAAAGTGAAAGGGAAGCTGGACAAGGAGGAAGAGACTGCTAAAAGAAATGCTGTGAAGAAGAGAGGAAGTTGGGAATACAGAAAGGAGAAAGGGTGTGAAATTCAAATTAGAGAAGGCAAATTTCCAACATCACTGGCATTTTGAAGATGCCTCACTTTTTATGTTTTAACTTGTGTCTTGCTAACATACATTAATGTTATGTTTTAAAGGAATTATAGTTAAAATAAATTATGCTAAAATTGCTTCTAAATATTTATCACCATGATACAAACTATTTGGAGGCATGACTCCAGACGCCAGCTGACCACATTCCAGGAGATTAGAGTCCTTCATATTGCATCTCTTCAATCTGATTATTCAGATTTTACTTAGTTGTCAATTATTGTTTCTTAAGCCCTGCACCAACTTAATTATTGACTAATTGAAGTTTGCAAAAGGTCAGGTTTGCAAGAGGTGCCATCCCACTCTAATGAGTTTGAGAGATGTATTTATGAGTATTTCAACTCAAGGTGCAAGTGGAAAGTATCATTATATTAACAAAGAACCACTTCTCTCTTTAAATGGTATATTGGAAAGCAGGCTAGCGGTCAGTCCAGAAGCAGCACATTTTGACACTGGGTAGGAAATTAGTCCTTTGGGAGAAGAGAAGAAACATGGGGGATGGCATCTCGGGTGCTGTTGGTAGCAGCTGTTGAACTCGTGGAGAATGAAGATCCAGTTTTACCCAACAAGAAGCAGGAGTCCGATGCCAGAGGAGACAGCATTCTGGCCTCTGTAATGAAACGGACAGTTCCTTCTGTGGGTGAAATGGTGGAAGTAAAAAGAAAACACTAGAAGCGTATGCGTGTTTGGTGCATGTATGTATAAATGCACTGTCTTCAGGACTCTCTTAAAGAGGTTTCTACTTTCTGAAGTATTAAGAGAAAAAAACCCCACAATTACCTGTTCTTTTAACAGCCATACCATTAAAAAAAAATAAATAAAAAGGCTCCAAAACAGAAGTACAAGATTTAAAATACTAATAATTGTTTTCAAGCAGCTAGTCCACAATAAATTCATCCCATTAAGTCCTCATACCAGAAGTGATTTATGTTTGAAAGACTTGCCCTATGAAGAGGATAAAATCTTGATGGCAGAATTATAATGTTACCTCTGAAATCACTTGCTTCCTCAATTAGGTAAGAACTTTTTTATTGACAAGTATAACCCGGGAATGAGAAAGTGTTTATTATTTTGAGAAGAATTATCAGCAGAATTATGCATATCTTTTACCTTCTAATCTATCAAGCATAAATCTAAAATTAATGAACAAGTGAAAATAAATACAAATTAAGAAGCTCCTAACACTTTAAACTACATTTACGTTTGCCCAATTAATTAGAAAAAGTGGACCTACAACACAATCAGATAATGCATGACTAAATCATACATGAATACATAATTTACATAAAATAAATGGTAAGAACCTACTCCTTCATAAATTTATAATGATTATACGCTAAGACTGAAGATGTCAGTACTTGACTATATTACTACCACCACTATAAGCCTTTGTTATTACTGCACTTTTCATTTCAAATTACCTTGAAACACCTGAGAAACGCAAAGAAGTACATATAAATCCCATGTGGGCTTCCTAAACCTGCACGAACAGATGGACACATGCTGAAGGCAGAGACAGGGGGAGAGCAAGACAGAGGGAGCACAAGGTGGGGAAGGGGTGGGAGGGAGAGGCAGAGAGCGGGGAGAGAGCCAGCGGCAGAGGGGCAGGGGGGGCAGAAAGACAGAGAGGCAGGGA
>NW_009259860.1:2228496-2230039 GCF_000687185.1 Egretta garzetta
GGGAAAGAGGAGCAGAGACAGAGTGGGAAAGACAGGTACAGGCAGCAGGAGAGGGGGGTAGAGACAGAGAGACCAGGGTAGAGCAGGGTGTGTACCCACAGGAGGATGCGGGGAGAGACAGTGTGCAGCAGAGAGTGAGAGCGTCTGGCAGAGAAGGAGGGGGAAAGAAAGGGAGACAAAGAGAGAGGGAGGCAGAGACAGACAGACAAGACAAAGCGAAAACTCACCCACATCTCAAACCCACCTGGATGAGAGAAAGCACACTGCAAGTGTATAGTATCTTTCAAAATTAAGGGAGAGCTTAGTAATGAAAAATGCTTGCTCCTAAGATCTATAAATACTGACAACTACACTCCTTTTACACCAGAAGCCTGCCTGCAGTCTCATCCTCACATCTGCTTTTTCATACACCACATAAATACTTTAAATATTCACATCCCCATTAAAGTCATTCACAAAACTTGCCCATTTGGATTCTCTAATTCATATAAATCCTGTAAAACAGCAACACAAGTTCATCTGCAAGTATCAGTTCCCTTCCAAACCAACATCCAGAAGTCACATCTTATCCTTCAGCAACCAGATGTTAGAGGAGGAAGAGGCTTACCACGCCGAATACTACCAAAAGCAACCACCACAAATTAATAGGGCCAATTAATAAAATACGCAAATGGAGACTTTAAAGACAGAGGTCAAGGTAGTTCCCATGACACAGAAAATCATTACTCTTTCCATCTGCAGGCAGCTACCACATGTGAACATCAGCGATTGTCTAATCACACAGCCTTATGCACGTCTTCTGGACACGCAGCGGATGAGATTCTAACAACCAGAGCTAGTTTCTTGTTGCCTCTGTTTTTCTCTAACAATGCCTATTACTTCTGTATATCAGAACATCTGGGACATCCTCCATAATGACAGCATGCCTCTACTTTCTTTAAACAGCTCCTGTACCTCCTGTAAAACCAATCTGCAACAGTAGATACAGAGCATACCTAGGTACAGAAGGCAAAGCCACTGATTTGTACATTGTTAGCCTTTCCTTGTTTGGCAATCAAGCACTTACACGTCAAGTATACATTACACATCCTGTTGCTATTGCAAAACTAGTCCGAGATACCTAAATTTCCTTCAAGAATCATAGAATCATAGAATCACTTTGGTTGGAAAAGACCTTTGAAATCATCAAGTCCAACCTTTAACCTAATCCTGACATCCCACCACTAAACCATGTCCCTAAGCACCTCATCTATTCTTCTTTTAAATACCTCCAGGGAGGAGGACTCTACCACCTCCCTGGGCAGCCCATTCCAGAGCCTGACAACCCTTTCGGTGAAGAAGTTTTTCCTAATGTCTAGCCTAAACCTGCCCTGGCGCAGCTTCAAACCATTCCCCCTCATCCTATCATCTGTTACCAGAGAGAAGAGGCCGACCCCCACCTCACTACAGCCTCCTTTCAGGCAGTTGTAGAGGGCGATCAGGTCTCCCCTCAGCCTCCTCTTCTCCAGACTAAACAACCCCAGTTCCCTCAGCCGCTCCTCAT
>NW_009259860.1:2230284-2234188 GCF_000687185.1 Egretta garzetta
CCAGGTCCCTCTGCAGAGCCCTCCTCCCCTTGAGCAGATCGACACTGCCACCCAGTTTGGTGTTGTCTGCAAATTTACTGAGGGCACACTCAATCTCCTCATCCAGGTCATTGATAAAGATATTAAACAAGACTGGCCCTAGGACTGAGCCCTGGGGGACACCGCTTGTGACCAGCCGCCAACTGGATTTAGCTCCATTCGCCATGACTCTCTGGGCTCGGCCAGCCAGCCAGTTTTTAACCGAGCGAAGAGTACATCCATCTAGGCCATGAACTGCCAGCTTCTCCAGGAGAATGTTATGGGAGACTGTGTCGAAGGCTTTGCTGAAGTCCAGGTATACAACATCCACAACCTTTCCCTCATCTACCAGGCGGGTCACCTGGTCGTAGAAGGATATCAGGTTGGTTAGGCAAGACCTGCCTTTTATGAACCCATGCTGGCTGGGCCTGATCCCCTGATTGTCCTCCATGTGAAGAAGTTTCTTTCATACCAGTTCTCATCCTTCTGTGTCTACATTTCCAAATAGGAAAAAATTGTTGTGAGAGTATACCAATGCTTAATTATTTATACATGAAGTTTTAAACCTTATCTGGTTTATTTGGGGACTCTATGCATTGGTTTTTTAGGTCAAATTGCTTGCCATAAGTATTAATTACATATTTGATGTAAAAGTACTTGAGATAATTCAGAATGAATCTTCTGAATGACCACTTTTTCTGTGATTCAATAACCTCTTTCAGAAGAGAGTTAACAGAACACTATCCTCTTCCTAAAGGTGTAGCACAATTCAACTTTGTATTTTATAACAAGTTGATAACCCTTACTTGTTAATTTCACTAGTCATCTGCTAAACAAGACCACTAGAATTAGGAATCCCATGTTATTTCAGTTTCTCTTTTTTGCCCTATATCCTGTATTTATTGGAGGCTTCACATATGGTTCCACTTTTTCTTTTTGTCTTCAGTGGGAACATTCAGGCATGGCCAGAACAGCACACCTTAATTCCTATTCTCATGTGTTTCAGGTGCTTGAAAATAATACTGTATTTTCCACTCTCAAACTTAACTAAACAGTGACAACTGTTTCAAACAAACAGTACAACTTTGTGACACAGCAGCCTTTCACAGCAATTAAATACCAGGTGAGAGAGTTTCAAAGCTACAGCAGTCGTATCATTTTACTCTTCGTGATATTGCACTTTTTTCATTACTTATCCATCTCAAGTGACATTTCAAACTATGACAGTAATTCTTGTTACAATTTCCAAGAATTTAACAAATGCCTACAAATTAAGTTATACTGTCACTGCACGGGGCTTTAGAAGACACTGAGTGCGAGGACATTCTTGTTGAATAACTTACATTTGAATCTATTATGTAATTTTGCAATTCAGGAGCCATTACCTAAAGTGCAGGCTTTGGAGAAGACACACAGAATGTTGTGTCCCAAATATTTCATTTCATTAGCTAAAGGTCTATTACTAGAGTGATAGATCACTTGTCTTCTATAAAGAAAGCACATTTTTCCCAAGAAACATTCATATGGAGACAATGGCAATTTAAAAATTCCAAGACTTCCCATATTCCCAAGGAATATAGATCACTAATGCTGCTGAGCCCATCAAGTAAATTAAGGATAGCAAATTTCATTCAAAATGCCTCTAAGAGCCACTTGCTTTCCAAAAAATTTGGAAGAAAGGTAACCTATGCAGATGTGTGTGCACATACAAATACATCAGCGTTTTTAAGTCCTCTCATATGATGAAAGTGATACACATTGACCAATGGATATAAAATTAATTATTATTAATTACTAATTGCAGCCACCTACTATGAACTGGATGCATGAATAACAAAAATAAACCAATGCAATCTTCTGTGAGTACTCAACAGTTCTGATAGCCAGTGCTTCATCCCTACCATACGGTCTAATTTAGGATCTTAATTTTTATGCAATTTTTAAAAAGAAATCATCAAATATTAAGAATTTAAACTTGGAAAAAAACTCCTTATGTCTAACACTTGCATACAATAAGGTCTTTAATTGTAATGTACTTGTTACAGACTAACTGTAAAATGTGTGTAGTAGTAGCAGTCATAGAGACCATGCATGCAAACAATTCCACCGTTTTTAATAAGAAGTGTCCGTAAAGGGATTACTATCTGCTTACCTCATTCAAGATTGCAGGATTGCCCTTAATATAGTTTTGCATACAGTGGAGTTAAAATCAATTAGCTGACTCCAGCTATAAAAGGGAAATTTTCTAATAAAATCTCTATAATGTACTTAGAAAGTTGTCAAACAGGCACTATGTAACTAGAGACAAAGAGGGAAAGGGAAGGGGAAGGGGAAGGGAACTGCACAGTGAGACAGACTGTGAACCACTGATGCTGTTTGTGTACGTACAGAGTAACCATGTGTAACTGGAGCTGTTGGGTGAAGAAAATGTATGTTTACAATAGTGCACCTCTAGTAAGCTCCCCAGCACACACACTGCTATGCACGTATACTGCAAGCACTCTGTACAAATGTGAAATGCAACTTTTTATACCTCTGTTTCTCTTCACCTTCTTAGAAAGAAGGGATAGACCATTTTGCAAATGCTTCTACAATCATTCTGAGGTCAAAAAGGATTTGGGATGGGACAAAAAAAGCCAAAGGCATCTAAACGCTGAATAGGCCACTGAATTAGAAGAGCAGTATTTAAAAGCTGGTGATTTCCATGACAGCGTCTTTGAAAAGATGCCACCTGTGGAACCTTTCGCACAGCCTTAAAAGTGATCATCACTGTACTGGGAAACATTTGCAACTCTACCCTCTGCTAGAGACGTACAGCTGTGTTAACTAAAGTTCATGGGAATCGCGGGTGTTACATATGACTACTTTATTATGGAAACATGGTAATACACACATAATTTAAATCTCTATCAGATTGAAACGCATGCATGCAAGAGGGCAACAGTGAGAAACGTTCGGCTTAGAATCTGCCTTTCATGAATGTTTGATTTTGTGACCCTGTTCCTGCAATTATATACAGCATCTAGACTAGAAATCTGCAATAAATAAACAAATAAATCTACAATAAATTAAAAGGATTACTGCAGAAATGTAAACACGCTATGCAATACTTGTATTATCCGACTTCCTTGCACTTCGCATGACTAGCCTTCCTCTGATTCACAGAGAAGAGCACAATGAAAGAAGTATGTACTCAGTCTACCTTTCGTTCTCTCATTGAGAAAACAATGTTCTGCCTTTAGCAATAACGTATCACAAGAAAGAAGTCATTCTGCACAGCTATAAAGACCAAGGGATAGTTTGTGTATAAGAAGACATAAACTTAAAAACAGTAAGGAAGCATTGCACAGAATCCATTTTCAGAGCCGAAAATACGTACATTTTCAGTTCATTTCTCTTTTTTTCCCCATTCCTTCCCCCTAATGAAATTAGTATTTTGAAACATACAAGTCTTTAAACCAACATGGACAAAATAGCTTCTATAGTATCCCAAATAGCAGTTTCTTTTAAATTAGGAATGCTCAAAAATCACTATTACTTCTAAAACTGTAACGTGGAAAATTTCTACACTGACCAAGCAGCAACATAAAAATCCTGTCTTTTCTTCTTCCTGTTTTATTTATCTTGCTTAAATTAAGAAGGGGGATGGGATAGAGTAATATTAATTTTCAAATTTAACATTTCCATTTTTCCATGGTCATATTCCTGTCAGTTATTTAACGTTATAACTGCAAAATTAAAAGTTCACATTGTCTCTGCAATACCGTATTCAAGGGTATACATGGAAATTATTTCTGTTTCAACTGTTGACTGCAATAGTTTGGAAGCTTTTTGTTCTCCACACACTCCTCAGAGCAGTCTAGTTTGTTGTTCTATCGCAGAAGCA
>NW_009259860.1:2234785-2235592 GCF_000687185.1 Egretta garzetta
CAGTCTTATTGTTTTTTTGTCCGCAAAAGCAACAAAAAAAAAAAAAAAAAAAAGGAAAAAAAGAAACGGGATTATTTTAGACTCTAACCTGAAATGCTACAACCTCTGGCCTGCCCCTCAGCCCTTCCACTGCAATGGTCTCTAGGTGCAGTTTGGGTAGCTGCAGGGTGAAGTCATTCCTGGTTGCCGCAGTCCGTGACAGCAAGGTCTGATCTCTGACCTAAAGGGAAAAAAACAGCATCAATGGTAATTCCCCTTCAGACACATTAACTGGGATGAACTGGGTCCCCTTGAGCCCACTGAGTGGACTTGCATTGATCGCTGGACCTGAAATCCATGAATAAATTTAGGACTAATTGATTTTTCGTTGCAAATAAATCTCTAATTCAGAGTGCTGGGAGAGAATGTTAAGAAGAAAAAGCATCTTCCCCTGGTCTGAAATGAGAAGGAAAGAGGAGATGCTAAGGGCTCACAGGCGCACCTGGTGTAGACATTTCACAGATCTGTGTCCCCTGCAAAAACCCCATAATAAAAGGAAAAGCAATCGTACTTTTGACTCAAACGAACATCAGCTGTGAAATTAAAAAAGTTCGTGTGATCATGCAAACAAGAAGCTGGCACGGGAGTTCTGTCTACCACAGGGAGATGGTATCAGTCCTCAGCAATATGGTTCATTTAATATCAATTCCGTTAAACGCCAGATTAAAAGGAATAACCCTCGCACAAAGCAAAATAAACCAACCTGTAGCTCAGCAATTAACAGGAGGGGCTGTTAAACGGGCTGCGAGGTTGCTTACAGCGGCCCCG
>NW_009259860.1:2236109-2242037 GCF_000687185.1 Egretta garzetta
CTTCCACGGGCGCGCGGCGTGCGCTCACGCGCCGCGTGCGGCCGCGCACCCCCTCGTCACTCCACGCAGTACAACCATTATCATCCCCCGCCCCCAGGAGACCCCAGCAGTCAGGGCGGGTCCTGAGACAGACGGACGGACAGACAGACGTGCGCACGGACGCGGCGCGTTCGGCGGGCAGGGTCGGTGGCCGCTGAGCAGCAGCGCTGCAGGCGGCGTCTGCTGCCTTGGACAACGACACGCAGCAGCCCGACACTAAAACGTCAACTAAATATATACGAAATGCACACAAATCAATAGAGACGGCGTTTACTAAATACGACCTAAAATAAATTTCTTTTTTTTTTCTTAGAGCCTCCCTCGCCCAAAAGAACTCGCCAAACACGAATTAAAACACATGCCCGTTCACTTTAAATCCCAGATTACTTTTTTGTAACCGCTTACAAAATCAGATTTTTGCAAAATGTTGATTACGAGCGAACACATTTCAAATAATATCACAGCCTTTGAAATTTGCTCTGATTGAAAGAAGTATGCATGTGTAAATCTACTGATCCAAAGAAGAAAAGATTTTATTTTATTCGTTGCTCTGTTCTGTGGGAATAGGGAGCCCTACATTTCCCAAGTTGACCTAAAGAATTCCTGTCAATACCTGTGGCTGCCAAACATATGCACTATGATGCAATTTTTATAACAGGAAAGGTCCTCCACACATTTTTTGCACACATAGTGCACTAGGTTCAGGATATACAGTCCTGTGGAACAAACATACTCTCTAGAGTGTTCTGTCAGCATGTGTAATTCCGGTCAGATGTTAACCTTGCTGAATATAACAAAATGCATTACTTTAAATACACACACACAACACACACACACACACACGCACACACACACGATTTACATTTTTACAGCTTATATATCCCAACTTTTCAATGTCTTTGCTGCCAGTATGCACACAGATAAAAGAAAACATTAATGTGGATTAAGGTACTAAGAATTTATCAACATCAAACCACCAGTGTTTTGCCTTCTACCCTTCTGAACCGTAGTCAATAGATCTAAATATTTTACTGCACCCTGGCCAATTCATTGTTTGATGTTTAAAAACTCACCCAGAATCAAAGAAAATTTATTAAATTTCAGCCCCCAAATGAGATACTATTAGCTTTGAAAGTCAAGTTTAACTGCGATATTGATGATTCTCTTTTTTCTGTGACAAAATTCACAAGGGAAATCCCTATGTCAAAGTACAAAAGCAGATTGCTAATACTAGGGGGAAAAAAACAATGTATAAGCAATGTAGGTATAATACACACACAATACAGACAGTGGAAGTCCTTTTAACCCTGTTAGTTTCAAACTCTCCATTTCAGTATCGGGGCCTGACACTCACTGAACAATAGAATAGAAAAGCCATTTTTTAAAATGGCTGAATTGTGGTAAACATATGCCATGAACACCACCGCACTAGAAAAGTACATACTAGCTTCTCAAAGAGTGTGATATTTGACATGAAGATTCAAAACTAAAAAAAAAAAAACAAAAAACCCCCCACCAAACCCAAAACTTTTTGTGTTTGTAAATACTTAGATGGTAAAGAGTGAATCTCATTATCAACATGCATACTGAGAAACAAAATGAAGCTATAGTTTTCCTTTGAAAAATACTCACATGGGTTCAGGAGAAATTGTAAGAACAGAAGGCTGGGCATATATTGTACAAATGTCATCACAGTGTTTCACTAAAAACAGGCGTTAAGTTGGCTATCTATTCAAGGAATGGGAAGCTGTAACGGCCATGCCTACATGTACTCACATTGGATAGGCCGTACCTATATGAAACCTTAGTTAGGAGTTAATTTCATCACTTTTGGACTATTTGCTTTTTGCGATCCAGAGAGGTAACAATAGGATTTGGGATACTGTGGATTATTTCCTCATTCTCTAAGGAAGTAAGCACAGTACTCACATACACACTTATATCACAGAACTATCAGGCAAAGGTAAAACTGGTAATCCTATTAAAAAAAAAAAAATTTTTTTTTTGGCAGCTTGACAGGGAGGAAAACCATCCTATGTAGTTAAGCTTTACGATGCAAGTTTCAGAGCTTTTTTGTATTTTAATGACACTTTTATTTTTTTTCCTCCACATGAAATCTAAAGCAAGACTATTTTATCTGAGAGGTCTCCTTAGGCTACAGACCTAATGCTATAATCTAAAAAAACTAATCAGCACGTTAGGCTCATTGCAATGATTAAAAATGTCTAAAACTGGTTCAGCTTGCCTATACTCAAAAATGAATAGAGAGAAAAAAAATATAAATATCTAATATATCCAATGCTAGTGAAGATTTTGGCTATTTCTGATTTTGGGAAAGATTATTTTGGCTGAGACCATGAAATGTTGCAAGAGTGATTTTATATGGAGCACAGCAAGTACTGCGACAGGGGGCTGCTAAATATGATCATTAGATTTTTCAGTTAAGCCTTACATAAATACTGTCTGAAAATAGGCAAAATCACAAACAGATCCACACGACTCTACTACAATACCCAAAATGTTTTAAAACAAAGGCACATACTGACTTACGACAGTGTTTAACTTTTTAATTAATTAAGAGAGCAACACAGAAGACAACACTATAGCCACTCAATTTAAAATCAATAAAGTACTGATGAATTCAGATCAAAGCTGAAACTGAATAATAAACTGAAGTTACGTTATTGACTGAAGCAAGGTGTAGAATTTGATGGGCTAATTCTACATGTCCAAAAATGGTATTATAAATTCTCTGCTGGTCAGAGATAACAATAATTTTGTCTACACTCCACTTCTGTGCTCACTTCTTTGTTTTCCCTCTGCACAGTTTGAGCTGGTATGTCCAGTTATGCCAACAGAGACATGCTACTAAATGCTAGCAAGTGTTCACCCCTCCCTAATGTCTTTTCCCAGTTACCATCTGAGTGGCACGACAAACCTGAGATGTTAGTTTATTTGGGGCCTAATTCAGTGCTTTCTTACGGTAAAAAGAAAACAAGATTATTTATAGATATAAACTTCAATATGTAAGCTATGTAGGAGAACCTTTTATAAGTTCAAAGTTCACCAGTTCTACCTAAAAAAATAGTACCTAGAAAGTAAAAGACTTTGGCCTTAGTTTACTTTCATTTCTGACTACTATTGTTAATAGCGTATCATGTGTAATTTAAACAGTGGAACAAAAACTACAATGATGCAGTGATTTGGTGGTAAGTGAATGATTTAGTCTGCTTGACTTTGAGATTACCATACTGCCAAGATAGTGGAAGCTACAAATATGTTACAGAAATCGTTCTAAAAGAGTGTGAGCAAAATGGTTTCTACCACACTCTGCATTCTGCATGTGACCTATAATTAACAAAAACATTTTTAGAACTTTTTAAAATAGGAGGAGGCAGTTTGAACGCAAACCACATCTTCGTCTTAACCACAGTCTTGTAAATAGGTGGCTGATTTAGCTACATAGTGTCCACACCTCCCAGGCAGCATGTAGAATGGAGGCTGTATTGCACAAATCAAGGACATGCACATCTACCAAACATGGTCCTTTGCCTTCTTTAATGAGAAGCACTTTAACAGAAACAAGTTATAAAGTAACTCATTTGAATGGGCAGGCCTTTGTAACAGTGGCACAAATGGTGATGGAACTAAGCAGAATAATAAAAAAGTATGTACACGGGTGGACGGAATTAAGCCGTCATTAACACTTCCTAATTTTTTCATGTTTAGCTATGAATTGTTGATGTTCCTGTACTCTATACTAAATAATACAAGTGAACATACATGAAGGAAATTGCACTAACAGTAGTACTGAATAGTATACTGAATAACGGTAGTTCTTCAAGTAAGTTGCTAAGACAGAAGATCTTTCTAAGGATGTACCCGTATACTGTCATTGCTGAGTATGAGCTCTCTAGAAAACAGTCATCACACCTGAAGAGTTAGCCCTTTAAGGCAATACAGACACCAAAGACTTGCTGAAGGGTTTGGTGCATGTGACATCCAAAGAAGCATATACCACAGCATCCCGTCGGATCCAAGAGACGATCTCTTAATTCTATTAATATCAGTTCCTCATAAACACCAGAGTCTGAGTCTGCCCTGAAAATAAGGAAATCACTCAAAAAGCGTGCATTCATCTTATTGAATGAGGGCCTATATAATCACAGACGCAATGTTTTCCATCAGGAGGTTTCAGGAATCAAGGATCACTCCAGTAGATACACTGCCTGTGACAAGACTGCATGGCTTTAACTGAAGGCACTTTAAATCAAATATCTGAAAACTGGAAAACTATAGCCACAGTTAGAGAGCGAAACAGGTGAGTGATGCAAACTACACCAAATCACAACATGTCGTGCTTAGATAAAATAGTGCTACATAGGAGGGAAAGGGAAGAAGAGCTACATGGTACAGTTGAATGGATACTCGTTACATGGCCATCACAGTTAGGTTTGAGTACTCATTGGAGGTCAGCAGATTGTTGCATAGACTTTCATCAAAAGAAGGAATACATCTTCAATCCCAAGGGTCTCACTGCTGTTGACAGTGGAGGTTTTAAACAGCATTTGCACATACCCTGCTGTCAGTAACCACATGGGAATGTAATTAGGTATACCAAATATTTCACTTAATTGAAAATCTACTAAAAATTTCTGTATTACCATACAGATTTAGTGATTATCCTTTTTGGCTACTGCCATGCAAATTTGTATTTAATTACAATACAAGCCATTTCATAGGTGTTTTTTAAAAGAACATTAATTACTGCACAACAGCATTTGTGTAAAGAGACATATATCTCATAAAATCAATGGTTTGGGTATGCTTGGCTTTTTTGGGGTTTTTTTCTTTCCTTAAAGGCTTGTCAAGATTCTGGAAATTAATTTTCAGAGTAGAATACCATCCCAGGCTTACCTGTAAGTTTAATCCAAGCTTTTTAATATTACTACACATACACACTACACGCTCTGTTGAATAAGATGTTAATTTGATCCAGAGTTGTTTTTTGCAAACATTGACCACTGCACCTAAGCTTCGCTGTAGTTACAGGATGTGCACTATAATACATCCCCTATGAATGGATTTCAGTGACCTTGGGCTGAAAATGAACCTATGTCTGGAGAAAATAACAGTAAATGTATTCAGTAATTCCACAATTCTCCAAACAAGGATTTTTCCTTACTGAAGGCAGTCTGCACAAAAGTATTTGGCCTTTAAAAAAACAAACAACCCCCCCCCCAAAAAACAATAAAGAAGATAAATGCACCCTCAAATTAGTTATTTAGATATGTCTAAACTGAAAACAGTTAAGCACATGGATATGACATTCGGCAATGTCTTATCTTTAGTTTGTCAAGGTTTTTAAATCCCTCTTGAGCTGGAGTACCATTTTTAGCTTGGCTAGGTCAGAATGACACTGAACAATATGAGTGATGACACACTAGACAGCTATATGGACAGAGTTGTCATCAGCAAGCCAGCTGTGCTAACACCTGTATGTCCTGCACAACTGATCTTTAGGAACAAGGATCAAGAAAGTCAGATTACTAGGGGGGGAAACAAAAGTCATTCATAAAACATTGGACTGAAAAGGTGCTAATTTGAGATGGAGGAGGTGACAAAGTAAATCTTTTTACTGCATTTTCTTCTTATCACAGAGAAATAATAGCTTGTTTCCTACTATAAACTCCTTACAGCAGTCATCTAGGATCTTAATATTCTAATTGGGTTTTCTTTGTGATTTTATTCCATGTACACATACCCACTCTTTCAACAGGCTTGCGATAGGGCTGTTTTAGCACAACCAAGGACCACAGCAACGAATAAACCCTGAGCGCACACACACACAAGCAGGCTTCACTCTGTTAAATGTGTCTAAACACACAG
>NW_009259860.1:2242070-2255294 GCF_000687185.1 Egretta garzetta
CTTACTGAGGTAACTAAATACTATGATAGACTACAGATCCCAGTTAACTCAGAGAAATGTGGCTGTTCAGTACACCTAAAAGCATCGGGTCACATCTATTGAAGTCTGATTGTGGCAGCTAACTTAAGCCTCATAACTGTTCTGTTTTTTCAAGGCCTGATCAATTTGTGGTCTTCTTGCTGAAACTAACAATTAATGCCACTTACACTGAGTGTTTTTACTGATGTAGTCACTTGTATATGGACTTAAACCTGTTGTGCATTAATTTCTTACAGGCCATAAAACAACCGCCATAAGGAAATGCATTTTGTTGCTATGGACCACACCAGAAATCACAATCTAATGCTACAACGTTACTAATTCTCAAGTCTTCTATGGCCTCACCCCATCTTCAACTGTTTCTTTGTCCTGTATTAAAAACATCATTAAACTTTTGTATTTTACAAGTATGTGACAGGATGGATTGTACAGTGTTCACATTTCTTTCAACTGATAGAACTGTGGGGCCCAAATGTCATGCATAGCCAGTTTAGGGACATTTCAGAGAAGACAACAGGGGTGGGAGGGGAGCAGCAGTGAGGCAATGAAACACAACGGCGGAAGGACTTCAAGGCACGACTGCTGACAGGTCTGCATGGAAGCTCTTCTGCCAGCTGGTGTAGGAACCTTCCAATCAGCAGAAATGAAGTGCATTACAGAAGTGGATGAAGAATTTTTCTGACCAAGTGCCAAAAGGAAAGGAGCACACTGGTTAGGTGCTTTGATCCCTGAACTGTCCCAAAATGTCAGACTGACTGGGCTGCCAACCGGTATTGGGAAAAAGATTTTTTTAGGGAGGTTTTTTTGTGTGTTTTACTGACTCATTATCACAGCTCATCAGCCTTACAGCATAGTGGGTAACAGTCTAAGCTTGTGAAAACGTGGTATTTTATTAACCTGTTAAAATGGCCAAAACCTAAGCAGCCATGGCTGGGACAGGCTGAAAACTCTGTCAGCCCATAAAGCTTGTCAAGACTTCAATAGTTAAGAGCACAAGGGGAAACAGAAACAATTTTCTGTCTCTGTACAGTTTGACTCACTGGGATGACTTCCCATGGTGGTGTTTTGCGCAGGCAGAGTTTAGAGAAGAGGGATTTAGGGAGGCTGAAGAAGAGGCAGTTACAGCACCGTACTGGGTGCAGGGCTCAGGCGCCTGGGGGGCGGCCCCTGTGAGGGGAGGCCAGGACTGCCCCGTGTTCCAGCCGGCTCCAACCGACCCCACTGCAGGGCCAGGCTGAGCCCCACAGCCAAGATGGTGCCCCATTGTGAAAATGTGTTTAAATAAGGGCAAAACCCACCACACAGGCAGAGGAGGAGGGAATAAAAAGACTGAGAAACAGCCTTGCAAATACCAAAGTCAGAGAAGAAGAAGGAAAGGGAGGGGGAGGCGGGGGGGGGAAGTGCTTGAGGCACCGGATCGGGTATTTCCCTGCAGCCCATGGAGAGGGCCATGCTGGAGCACATGTCCACCCCGTAGCCCATGCAGGACCCCGTGCCAGAGCAGGTGGATGGTTCCTGAAGGAACTGAGGTCCATGGAGAGCCTGCGCTGGAGGAGGTGTTCCTGAAGGACTGCAGCCTGTGTGGAGAGCCCACGCTGGAACAGGGAAACAGCGTGAGGAGGAAGAAGCAGCAGAGAGGAGTTGTTATGGACTGACTGCAATGCCCTGCCCCTCGTGCCCCAAGGGCAGAGGAGTCAAGTTGAACCTAAAAGGCAGGAAGCTCTTTGTCTTTGTTTCTTACTATCATATCTATTCTAATAAATAAATTAAAATAGTTTTCTCCAAGTCAACTCTGTTTTACCCGTGACTGTAACTCGTACACAATCCCCCCGTCTATATGCTAACGCACATGCTTTCTCATCCTATTTTGTCCCCCTGTCCTGCTGAGGGGGAGTGACAGCGCGGCTGGATGGGCGCCTGGCTGCTGGCCAAGGCTAACCCACCACAAGCACTCAAACTGAGAAGCAATACAAACGGAAGGCTGAAGATTTTCGCGGAGATACTGTAAAATTATTTCTTCCACTGATGGGATTACCATAACTAAGTGATTAACTACATGTCCTAAAGAATCTAGTTGTATAAAATTAACAGATTTAATGTCTCTTACTCTGTTTATGCAAACATGATAGTAAAAAGTACAGGAGAAATTAATAATGAAATACAGTTTATCAACCAGTATAACAAGGTATATTTATAACAAAAATAACTTCTCAACATATTTTTGAGGAAGGTGTTTCAAGAAATCATTTCTTTTTCATACATTAAAAAAGGACTGCAGATGGGTTTTAAAATGATGAGACTTACTTAAATGCTTTTTCTCTTGATGAGAAAACTTTTTAAGAAAACTCTTTATGTTTGAACTTTAAGTAGATGGAATTTCTTCTGAGAGCTTTACTCTCAGAATTTTACTTCTGAGAGTAAAAACTCTGTAGGGCTGGTTACCATTTTGCATCTTATGTTGGGCTTTTTTTTATTCTTTTTTTTTAAAGGAATTGTTCATGGACACAAGTTCTCTAAGCAGCCAATGCTTAAACCTGTTCTATTTTGCTAAGTTTTTTAGCTTAAGGCTATCTAATAAATTCTAAGGAAGAAAACAAAAATTGCGTCTGTTTTCCAAATGTAGATTTAAAAAAAAAACACAGCTATTACCTGAAAACTGAACCAAACCAAAATCTTCTTGAGGTCCTTTGTTTGCCCTTGGTGATTTTTTTGTCTTTAAATTTGGTAAAACATTCACTTTGCACTTGTATATTTGTCTTCAATATTTAGATGGTATAAAACTAAGAAAGAGCTCTTATTTTAATGGTACCAGGAACTCTTGTGCAAATAATCCAGCTCCATGAGTCAGATGAAGATAGCTAACATGACAAGACCCAGGATAAGACAAAAAATAGCCTTCTAAAGAACATCTTGCAGGTTATGAAGGGTATGGAACTAGCTGCTAAAAATATTTTCTCTCAGCCATATCACATGCTCAAGTTCTTCAACATTTATATTTCACAAATACTCAGGGTGATTTTAAAAGATGGCTCTGAAATGGTCTTAAAAGAATCATTCTAGGCACAAGCATGCCCAAGCTCTTGTTGACAAAGCCAAATGTATGATACTAGGTTTTCCATCCAGTCACAGTGGGGGCAGTAAGTGTTGTAAATGATCCCTTGCTTAGAGCTGTATTAGAAGCACGCATGGAGATTGTATCCCTCAGCTCTGCTGCTTCTTGCTTTGTTTGCTGAATATGACACCCAAGTATACCCAAAGGCAGATGATCTAGTACCTACATTGCTGCCTTCTGGATTTCTTGTAGTGAGAGTACAGAAAAGAGTGAAGTTGCTTTAATGGATATCAGTGTATACTGTCTTATCCTGAGTCTAACTAAGATTACTAAGGATGTCTGTAAAATCCCTCTGAGCTCTACAGGCAAAAATTTAGCATTATGCATTGATAACACAGATCCTGCAAGTGATGCAGTGGAATTTTGTGGATATTTGCTCATGAATACATCAATGTAGAAATACCACACTGTTCAATTTCAAACTCCCATAAATGTATCTGCAGCTAATAATAATACTTGTTCAACTCCAGATGATTCTGAACTTTATCCATTTTATTTTGATTCCTTTTTTGAAAACAAAAGCATTTCCCAGAATTTCAATGGGGGAAAAGACAGGCTTGTGATTCCTTTACTAGTATTTCATCTATTTCACCATGTTCTCATTTTTCACTGTGTGAGAAAACCTTTAAGAACAACAGTGTAAACTTGATGGTTTACACATAAGCCACATTCATTAATGTTAGATAATTAGCTACCATTATGATGTAGGGTTTACATTTCAGATATTTCCCAAACAAAGATCAATAATTTCTCTTTGTTCTTCTATGAGAAATGATATGTCAAATTATGAATGATTTGCAATCAATTCTTTTTAGACTTTAGGTTGACAAACCAGAAAGCATAAATTACTCTGCTACCCAATAATAAGCTATTTGGGCCTAACAACTATGTACATCAAGAACTAAGCAGCAGATGTGATAACTAAAATTCTCAAAGAAATACGGCATTTTCTCAATTCATTCACTGCATCAGGACAATCACTACTAAGCATGTGACCTTCCCTATAACCTCTCCCCAAACATTTCAATCCTTGTGAGTATGCAGCACTGCTTTCTCAATCAAAATATAAACTTGCAATCCAGAACAATAAATTCTCAAGGCCAAGGACACTACATGTACATGCCACTCTAAAAACACAGCACTTCCTGCATTACATAGATTTCCCAAGCTTAAAAGAAGCCAGTATGAAGAAGATGGGGACACAAATGAAGACATCACCTTCCAGCACAGTTTGCTGCAGCTAAAACACAGAGTTTAGGCACTGTCCCTTTTTATGAACATTAAAGGAAAGAGAAACTTGAAAAAGGTATATGAAAATTAAATTAACACCCATTTTGGTAAACACAGAAACTAAAATAAGGAATAGATTCCCATGTTGCTGGGAATTCAAGATGTGATAAGGGAAATGAACACTCTAAGGTAATAAAAACACTTATTTTGCTCTGTGCTGCTCTGAACTAAAAACAGTTATAAAACAATCAGTCACTACAGCTACAGTTCAAAACAGTCCTTTCTCCCAAATAATTAGTACATGCAGCTTTGCTGCACCTCCAAAGAATACTATACCAGGACAAACCAGTACAAGTCAAAGAGACAACTTAAGATTATTAATCAATTTGAAAAAAGGTTTTAAAAAATATCATGGAAGCTTTTGATTAGAGCTAAATACTTGCTCTCTTTCCTTATTTTATTTATCGTGTATCAAAGATTAAAGTAGCACGCACAAGGCCAGATGTCTTATGGCCATCATGTATGTGACCTCACCAGATGACCTCTGCCTTACTCAGTAGAGACAGTTAACTCAGCAGTGATTATGAATTGTTTGGATGATCAATAGTCTTCACTTGATAACTAGAAATAGTGCTTAGAGACTGAGGGAAGGAAGATGAATTTTGTAGTAAGCTTTATATTAAAAATGTCTGTGTACTACTGTAAATTGTATTTTATTTCATTAAATATTACTAGCTTTTGGAGATGAAAGAAGTTGACAGTAGAAACTTAAACTCTAAGGAAAGGAAGTTGCTTTGCAACAGCTTCTACTTCCCTCCTTCCCTGAGAACAAGCAGTTGTAAAACCTCAATGTATTTGGAAATACAGATGCAGAGGGAACACTTCAAATTCTTACCTTATGAAGAGTGGCTTCCACAGATTTCATATTTCTAATAATCAATTCTTTGTCTCTATTACAAGAGAAAAAAAAAACACCACAGTAGTTAATAGAACTGAAGGTCTACTGACATAGAAATTAATTTTCTGCTACTTTGCAACCATCATGTCTTTAAAAATAATTGTTGATAACTCAAACTGTTATGTTTGTATCTCTCCTTTTTAGATCTCAAATACAAACCCTAAATAATAGTTCATGGACTACTATTTGGCATGTTTCCATATGAAAGATGCTTCTGTTGTGGATAAGCAGTTAAACTAGCTGTATTTATAGGCGTATCAATGAACAATTATCATATTCTTGGAGAAGAAATCTGCTGTCTTGGATAAAAAGGGCATGTTGAATGGAGTCCAGGCTCTAGCAAGAAGAAATTACATTCTCGTACTGGAAAACACTGACAAATTCTATGTTCTTCATCAGTTATATGGGCCTAACAACAATGTACTTATATACATGTAAGTCTTCTTCTTCTCTAAACCTGAACATTCCACTGGTCCTTTTCCAAAAGAAGTCCAGTCAACGATCCTATCCTATGCCTTGTAGATTAGGGCTTTAGTAAGACAGACAGCTTTGATGAGTTATGCTGCCATAAAGAAACTTGGTCTCATGTGCTGCATTGACAGAAATGGAATGAAAGTTGCCTAATACCATATAACTAAGGACAACAGGATAGCATGAGCAACAACATAGGAACAATACCATAGGAAATCAAATGGAATCTATGCCAGAAGAGCTGATACACCTTAATATTCTAGAACTTTCTTTTACCTTGCCAGCTATGTGAATATTTTGTCTGAGCTCTTACAGTTCCTAAAACAGAAGTCAAAACCATGGTAT
Organism: Egretta garzetta; assembly: GCF_000687185.1. Taxonomy (NCBI): domain Eukaryota; kingdom Metazoa; phylum Chordata; class Aves; order Pelecaniformes; family Ardeidae; genus Egretta; species Egretta garzetta. Next base: position 2,248,226 of record NW_009259860.1, read on the forward strand.
TGCTCTGCCTGGAATGACCGCTGCTTCCTCGTTTCTTGATTCATGCTATCCTAACAGCAAATACATGAAGTTGTCCAGAAAAGTAGGATTGGATTTTACACTCCTAGTAAAGCTACCATACAGGTTTTTCTCTTTTCAGGATCCTGCCTTTCTTTGGACTTGACTTACCAGGGGGACATGCTGTTCACCTTCTCTGCTGGCCTCATTTATGTAGTGACTGCTATTCGTCTGGGTGACACCAGTTCTAGTCAGCCCATTCAACACAATTAATTTCTAAGTTAGTTACTGACATAGAAGTCACTCTGTTCCTCACATATTCTCAGGAGTTCATCATAAACAGGAAAGTATGTTTAGATTATTAGGTTAATAGGTGGTTGCCAGGTTCGGATTTTTGTGAACAGAAAGCCCTCTGACTATGGTTGATTTATTATCTTAAATAGTATCTTAAAATAAAAGTCTGGTAATATTTGTTTATAGCACCTAGGAAAAATGTTTAAAAAATTAATCTATTGCACACCTACATGCTAGGATCCACATTTAATTCCATCGTTATTTCATATATTCATCAACTCCTACAGCTGTGAGTGAAACGGGAATTGGATCACAGAACTATCCTTTAGGATTATCATCCAGAAATGTAGTACAGACATGAGGAAGATGTTTTACATCATCTTTTACACAATAGCTGGGGTGAAGGTTTGATAGAAAGTTTTCATCTAGCAGTGAAACGACCAAAAGGCTACTAAATTTCTGTCATGTCCACTGTTATCAGACACCTTTATTAATATTGCTTCCTACTCTGTGGAGGGAAGTGGAACAGAACTGCTGGCCACCACTGCAAGAAAATCAGGATAGCCGTTATCAGAAAGAGCCAGCCATCTCGCTATCCTTTAAAGCTGTACAAAAGATAAGGAAAGAACCTGAAAAACACCGATGCATTGCTTACAATTGCTCAGGTTATGGAAGAAGTATTAAAATAAGATTTTCTGGACAAAAGTAAAGTCTATTTCACCTACTTTGCTTCTGTGTTCCGAAGAGAAAAAGAGACATTTGTTATGAAGAGTTGGTATGGGTTTTTTCTTTGTCAATATTAAACTACTATATACAGAAATAAAACCAATTTTAAAACCACTTCACGTTAACATAACCTTTTCTGAATATAAGGAGGACCACAGGGAATGATCTTTACTAGAGTGCGTAAAATAGGTTGGGGCAGGGTGAAAAGGGGCAAGCTTTCCAAAACAAATCCTTCTTCAGGTCACATCTGCTTTAGTACACTCATACTAAATAATATTTGTCATTTTAATTAGCTTGTTAAACATTTCCTTGATAACTCTATTAATTACATTATTTCACTTGTGCATAAAACCCTTAAAGCTTCTAAGCTACTACTCTTCAGAGGTCAAATGTATCCCACGTATAATGAGAAATTTTAATTTTAAATTAAATTTTTTAAAATCTTAGCCATGGACCAACAATATTCAAAGTCTATACTACAGTAAGAGTAACAGAGTCTGCAAGGACTTGTCTTTTTATATGACTATATGACTGTAAGAGGTTAGTAATAATCTCATTCAAATCAATGGAATACCTTTTGACTACCAATCTTTTCAAGAACATTTTCTTCCACTCTCCAGGTTATGGTATAAAAAGGCATGGGTTTTATGTCTAAATCCAAAAGTCTCTAAAATCAGCTGAAAGATCTATCCTGTTCCATAGACAAGACTAGGTCCAAAGTGGGTTTCAGCCCCTTTGGCAGCTAAGACTTGTCACCTAGCTGACATTTCTGTATTTATTATGAATAAATTGCGTCTCTCTATAAAAGATGCCATGGAAATAGAGAAAATATGCAATCATTTCTTAAATAAACAGAGTGTTACAGATCTGCCAAAGAGATGTTGTAAAATCAGTAAGATAATTAGCAAACAAAAATGCCCATGCTATTTCAGGACCCAGAATTTGGAGCACTATTGTAACTACAGAAAACATACCATCTAGTATCTTGAACTATCAGTTTTCTTTTTAGAAGACTATCACTGAATTTCAAAGAGAGACAGATGTACTTTTGTTTTCTAGCACTACATTAGCTAGGGCTAAAACCCTGTGCATGAAAGTAAAAATTGATCTTTTGTCCGTTTTAAGTGATCTCCCCAAGGTCCCAGCGCTCACTTCACTGCCATGCAGAGGGCACTCTCTACATCATGGATGCTCTCTTTCAGTCGACGCTTGTCCTGCTCCAGCTGGGTAAGAAGTCTATTGAGCTGACGCAGAGATTGATCTTTTCTTCTCAGCTCCATCTTTGCCTCCGAGAGTCTCTGCAAGCAGACAGAAAGCAGAGTTACCTGTCAGCCCAAATAATTAACTTCAATTTATGCCATAGGCTATTAAACAAAGTGGAAAACAGACTGACTGTGAAGTAGATTTGGACCATTACATACAAAGGTTTTATGAATTCTCTAGCAAAACCATTACTAACTCAGAACCCCTCAGTTTTTACTATATTGCCTATGCACAAATATGTTTATAAAATAGTGATTTGTTGATCAAATAGGTACATATGCTATGCCACAGGTACTATATTTACAAACACCAGATCTAAATACACTGGAAATAATTGAGTACAGAATTAAAAAGAACAGACTATTCTCAAAACTTAATTCAAAATGAATATTAAAGAATTCACAAAGAACAAGAATAAACAAAGTAGCATTTATTTAAATATCCTGCACTATTCAAAAATTTCAAGATTAAAAAAAATAAGAATCTAATATTCTCTGTTAGTGCACAAAATACAGTTTTGCTGCAATTCTTGCTAAGAATAGATCACTAATTTATGGTGCTTTCATTATTGTAACATTAGCTTTCCAATATGCAAAATAGTACGTGTGGTTTTTTAATGTTTCTCTCCGGCTTAGAATTAACACAAGATGCTTTAATTTAATTCAGATTAATCCAGTAAAGGACAAATAGAATCATAGAATAGTCTCATTTAGAAGGGACCTTTAAAGGTCATCTATTCCAGCCCCCTGCAATGAACAGTGACATCTTTAACTAGATCAGGCTGCTCAGAGCCCCATCCAACCTGGCCTTGAATGTTGCCAGGGATAGGGCATCCACAACTTCTCTGGGCAACCTGTTCCAGTATCTCACCACCTTCACAGTAAAGAATTTCTTCCTTATATCTAGTCTGAATCTACCCTCTTTCAGTTTAAAACCATTAACCCTTGTCCTATCACAACAAACTAAACACTAAAAACTCTGTCCCCATCTTTCTTACAGTCCCTCTTTAAGAATTGAAAGGCCACAATAAGGTCTCCCAGAGCTCTCTTCTCCAGGCTGAACAACCCCAACTCTCCCAGCCTTTCCTCCTAAGACAGGTGCTCCATCCCTCTGATCATTTTTGTTGTTCTCCTCTGGACCCACTCCAACAGGTCCATGTCTTTCCTGTGCTGAGGACCACAGAGCTGGATGCAGTGCTCCAGGTGGGGTCTCACCAGAGCAGAGTAGAGGGGCAGAATCCCCTCCCTTGACCTGCTGGCCACACTTCTTTTGATGCAGCCCAGGACACAGTTGGCCTTCTGGGCTGTGAGTGCACACAGCTTTCCATCCACCAGTACCCCCAAGTCCTTCTCTGTAGGGCTGCTCTCAATCCCTTCATCCCCCAGCCTATGTTGATACAAGGGGTTGCCCTGACCCAGGTGCAGGACCTTGTACTTGACTTTCTTGAACCTCATGAGGTTCACACAGGCCCATGTCTCAAGCTTGTCCAGGTCCCTCTGAATAGCACCCCTCCCTCAGGCCTGTCAACTGCACCACTCAGCTTGGTGTCACCTGCAAACTTGCTGAGGGTGCACTCAATCCCACTGTCTATGTCATTGATGAAGTTATTAAACATTACTGGTCCTAATACGGACCCCTGAGGGACATCACTTGTCACTGATCTCCATCAGAATACTGAGCTCTTGACCACTACCCTCTGGATGCGACCATCCAGGAAATTCCTTATCTACCGAACAGTCCACCCATCAGATCCAACACTTTCCAATTTAGAAAGAAGGATGTTGTGGGGGACTGTGTCAAAGGCCTGACAGAAGTCCAGATAGATGACATCAGTAGGTCTTCCCTTGTCCACTGATGTAGTCACACCATCATAGAAGGCCACTAGGTTGGTCAGACAAGACTTGCCCTTGGTGAAGCCACACTGGCTGTCACGAATCACCTCCCTGTCCTCCATGTCCCTTAGCACAGCTTCTAGGAGGATCTGTTCCATGACCTTCCCAGGCAGAGGTGAGGCTGACAGGTCAGTAGTTCCCAGGGTCCTCTTTTCTACCCTCTTTAAAAATGGGTGCAATGTTTCCCTTTTTCCAGCCACCGGAGACTTCACCTGATTGCCATGACTTTTCAACTGTCCTGGAGAGTGGCTTGGCAACTACATCAGCCAATTTCCTCAGGACTCTGGGATGCATCTCGTCAGGTCCCATACACTTGTGTATGTTCAGGTTCCTCAGGTGGTCGTGAACCTGATCTTCTCTCACAGTGTGAGGGACTTTGCTCCCCCAGTCCCTGCCTTGTGGTCCATCCACTCAAGAGGTGTGGGAGGAGAGGTTGCCACGGAAGACTGAAGCAAAGAAGTTGTTGAGTACTTCTGTCTCCTCTTCATCCATCGATGAACGCTACTGGCAAATGGGTAACAAGTGAGATACACTTTGTTTGACCTTCCTTTTCTGGCTGACATGCCTGTAGAAGCCCTTATTATTATTTTTTGCATCCCTTGACAGGTTCAGCTCCAGCTGCACCTTGGCCTTCCTGACCCCATCCCTACACAACCTGGCAGGGTCCCTATACTCTTCCCACGATACCTGTCCCTGCTTTCACTGCCTGTGCATTTCCTTCTTGGCCCTTTAGTTTGACCAGCAGGTCTCAACTCAGCCATGCTGGTCTCTTGCCTTCCTTTCCTGACTTCTTACACCTGGGGATCAAGAGCTCTTGTACCCTATGGAAGGCATCCTTAAGGATCTGCCAGCTCTGTTCTACTCCCTTGCCCCGAGGGCAGTTTCCCACAGGGTCCTGTTGACCCAACTCCTTGAACAGCTGAAATTCTGCTTTCCTAAAATTCAGGGTCCTGACTTTACTCTTCACCTGACCCATATCCCTCAGGACTGTGAACTCCACCTGTGTGTGATCACTGCAGCCCAAGCTGCCTCCAATCTTGACATCACTGATAAGCTCACTTGTGTTGGTGACCATCAGGTCCAGTATCACATCCCCTCTGGTAGGACTGTCTATTACCTGGCCTAAGAAGTTATCCTCAATGCACTCCAGGAGTGTCCTGGATTGCCTACAGCTCACTGTGCTACTTTTCCAGCAGATGTCGTGGTGGTTGAAGTCCCCCAGCAGGACAAGAGCCTGCAAGTGCGAAGCCTCCTATAGCTGGAGGAAGGAGGCTTTGTCAATAGGCTCCCTGTGACCAGGCGGCCTGTAGTAGACATCAACCACAAGGTTCCCTTTGCTGCCTCAGTCTCTAATTCTTACCCATAAGCTTTCTACCTGCTTGTGGCTATTCTTCAGGGACAGCTCTTCAAGCTGTTCATTTCTTGATGTAGAGGACAACCTGGCACCCCTCCTTCCTCACCTGTCCCTTCTGAACAGCACACAGACCTAATAAACACAGAACCTGGCTAGCTGCTACTCCTTTCTGCTGGGATAAATCAATACTTTTGCAGACTGGAGTATTTATAATGTGATTTCATAGTTTGCTAAATGTTACATTTTACTTACAGCCGTTAATTGCCTTTTTAGAAAGCAATTATAATAGGTGGCTATAAACATTCTTTTACAAAATGCGAATTCCCTGACTGATTCCAAACCAATATAAAAGGGTAGCAAAGGCCACACAGTTACAAGACTGAGCTCTTGCACCTTGTTTTCAGAATTTATGGGTATGTTCTCTGCTTAAGTTCTAAGAATACTCTGCATAATTTGTACTCAGGAGTACTTGACGTGGACTGTGGAACATGCTAAATATGTATTATGCTGTGGATTTATATTAAGAATGCTATATACAAAAGGCTGATAAAAATTTGGAGGGCACTGAAAACTCAACTAATCTGAAAAGGCTTCAGAACTAGCCAAGAGTAAAAGGCACTTCAGAAAACACTATACTAGAGAAAATTTCTATAAAATGACAAAGTACAGCATAAACCTGCATAACCCTGCAAAATAAACTGAAATCTGTGGATTGGCCTAAGCTTTCTTCAAGTATTTCTCAAGACAAAAAAGCAACCAGTTATTTTAACAGTGTATTTGCAAGGTACAGCACCACTACCTGAACTCTCTGTTCAAGCAATTTACAAAATCCAGGCTGAGATTAAGCACTGCTGTAAGAAAAAAAATAAATCAGAAGTTTATTTAAGAAACACTAAACCCCAGAAATGTTAATATTTGTCTTGCTCAAATTACCACAGGTTGAATAACTCTATTCTGCCTCTTACGTCATGATTTTTGATGAAGAATGCTATTTTTCACCTAAGATAAACACACAGTTCTTCCACTGCAACATTAGCATATAGATATCCCAGATCAGAAGTGTTGCTTTCATAGAATCATAGAATCATAGAATGTTTCGGGTTGGAAGGGACCCCTAGAGGTCATCTAGTCCAACCCCCCTGCAGGAGCAGGGACACCGCTAACCAGATCAGGCCGCTCAGAGCCCCGTCCAACCTGGCCTTGAATGTTTCCAGGGATGGGGCCTCCACCACCTCTCCGGGCAACCCGTTCCAGTGTTTCACCACCCTCATTGTAAAGAACTTCTTCCTTATATCTAGTCTAAACCCACCCTGGTTTAGTTTAAAACCATTACCCCTTGTCCTGTCACAGCTGGCCCTACTAAAAAGATTGTCCCCATCTTTCCTATAGGCCCCCTTTAGGTACTGAAAGGCCACAATCAGGTCTCCCCGCAGCCTTCTCTTCTCCAGGCTGAACAAGCCCAACTCTCTCAGCCTGTCCTCATAGGAGAGGTGCTCCAGCCCCCAGATCATTTTTGTGGCCCTCCTCTGGACCCGCTCCAACA
>NW_009259860.1:2255541-2271737 GCF_000687185.1 Egretta garzetta
GCACTTGGCCTTGTTGAACCTCAGGAGGTTCACACAGGCCCACCTCTCTAGCCTGTCCAGGTCTCTCTGGATGACATCCCGTCCTTCTGGTGTGTCAACCGCACCACTCAGCTTGGTGTCATCCGCAAACTTGCTGAGGGTGCACTCGATCTCGCTGTCTAAGTCATTGATGAAAACATTAAACAGCACCGGTCCCAGCACGGACCCCTGAGGGACACCACTCATCACCGGTCTCCATCCAGACATCGAGCCATTGACCACTACCCTCTGGGTGAGACCATCCAGCCAGTTCCTTATCCACCGAACAGTCCACCCATCAAATCCATAGCTCTCCAATTTAGAGAGAAGGATGCTGTGGGGGACCGCGCCAAAGGCCTTGCAGAAGTCCAGACAGACGACGTCTGTTGGTTTTCCCTTGTCCACTGATGCTGTCACACCAGAAGTTCTTTCAGAAGTTCTACCCTAATGCCACCAGCAGCTATCAAAGTCCCATCTGAACAGCTGAATTTGTGAATTGTCAGATTTTCAGAAAAGTTATTTCCAAGAAACCAGATGTGGATTAGCAACGATAAAAGGAGCTGCCTTTAATTTAAGAATAAAGAACATTATTGTCTTCCATTTATTGTATTTACTGTTAGTTTGTCTTAGGCTAAGTCAGCATTGAGGAAACAGCTCTGAAAACAGAGTTGAGTCTTCCCCCATCCATATTCCCATCTTTTGACAGTCAAAATTTATTGAACAGAGAACAAGGTCTCTAATGCCAATGCTTTGTCCACCCCACTTTCCCACCTGATTGAAAAATCTGTTTCTAAGATGCAGTTACAGGCCTGAGCTCTGGCCAATACAGAATAGATAATTCTGCTAATATTTTGATGCAAGCAACTTTTCATGTAGAGGCTGCTGGAACACAGTCTGGCTCCAAGGTTCTACTGGTCTAAATGAGTGAAGAAAGACAGGCTAATAGGAACATTATGCATATTTATTTCATTTTTATTAGATAACTATCCTTCAACAGGGCTGAAGAGTTGTCTGCTCCTGCATAAAGCTTTCATCACTGACCACAAATGGTGAAGAGACCCACTAGGTGTCAAAATGTTCTGCGAGCTGCTAACTAATCTTGCTTACCAACTGCAGGCCTATTAATGAAGCAATAACAAGGATGAAAGCATGAAGCCTAACTCTTTGAGAGACATGGCCAGCAATCCACACTAGCTGGTGAGGAAACAATACAGAAATTATTAAATCAATCACTGAATAATGCTTTATTATATTCAAAACTTTCAGCATTATTTATAGAAACCTCCAAGGGATTCAGACTTTACCTATCAATAATATTGCAATATTGAAGCAAAACGTAAACTAATTTTAGCTCTCTAAAAGCAGTTTCAGCATTCACTTGAAGCTCCTTGCTACTGTGGGTTAAAGTCAAGCCTTGGAAATTGCTCAAATACAGTGTAGAGTATTCTAAAGAAATGGCTGCTAAGCCTCTTTTTTTTCCTTCTTCAGATTGATCTAATTAAAACCCTTGATAAACTTTATGGACTCTAATATTTCCAGCTGAGTGACTGAAACCAAGAGGGTGTGCCTCAAGGCAGCAAGGCAACAATGATAAGCAGCAGGTTAGCCACTAATTTCTCAGCCAGGGTAGATTGTGAAAGTGTGATGTTCTGATATCCAAGAAAGTGTTCAGGAGAGAATAGGATAAATCAAGTTTAATAACTCTGCTCCTAATTGTTCCCTCAATGCTCCACTCTAATTACTTGGAGAACTCTCCTGACTGTCACCTGATATTAAGTTGTTGGAGGCTGAGTGTGGAGCAGTGAGATAATCAATAAACATTTAGTGGGGAGAAGAATGAAGATCCCGTTAAGCAGTGGGAACCTGCAGCACCCAAAGCCCTTCTGCTCATGAGAAAACCTATGGGAGAGCCATAGTGATTGCAAAGCAATAATCCAAAGCACTGTTTTTAGGCCTTGAGGCCTTTAGGCAACAGTACATTTGAGAAAAAAAGGTTAACACGGTCACCCTAATTACAGCCCATTTTCACATTCTTCATATATAAGCGAAGACAAGCCAATTAGGTAGAAAGGAAGATAAGGGAAGTTTTATTTGTATACTAATTAAACCCCTGATGAAATTAAAGGAAAAACATACAGCTCTGTAATTGTGTCTGAGAAAGGTCACTTCAGGTTCAGTTATCAGAAAAGCACAGCCTTGAGATATTTCACTTAATCCACAATATAGCCCTTATTTTGCTCCCCAGGTTTTAGTATTTACAAAAATAAGAAAATTTCAAAACCTGATAATGGATTTATCTTGAAATGTTTTCTGTGGACAATTACAATTGTTAGAAAGTTGAGGCTAAATATGATAAGAAGAATGAAGGTTTTAAAAACCTACTATGTCTGCACATAGTTCTGTGAAGATGCTGAGCTTTCACTTTCAAGCAGAAGTGATTCTGAGCCAACTTAGAAGTCAAACTCCAATTTATTGACATTCCGTAAAATGCCAGTTATCTGTTTAGTTCAGATGGTTAGGCATTCAGGTGCTAATTCAGACATCACTGCACTCCTTCTCTCACAGATCAGTCGAGTTTTCATCAGAATTCTTAGGAGTTTCCATTACAGATATTTTAGATTTAGGCTTTTTTTTTCCCCCCTTAAACTGAGCATGAAAAACCATTTGGTGGGGAGAACAGCAAGTAACTGATAGCACTGAAGAAAAGTCTCACTGGATGTCTGTTGGCTAAGTCCTTCCACAAATAATTTTAACAAACTTAGGGTTTGCAAGTGAGGAATCTCTTTCTTCAAAACAAGTTACAAACATAAAACAAAGTTTCACACCGTCATTCTTTACACACAAAAAAAGCACTCTATTCAAAAGATAAGATGGACAATCATTCTAAACGAACAATGACAGTCATACAGTTTAGATTCATGCAAAGTATGTGTGACACATTTATACTGAGAGCATATTTTCCAAGATCAACTAATGCCAGATCAAACTGCTTACTAAATTAGATTTAAATTATGCAGAGACAACACAGCTCTACAAGACATGCAAATATATTGCAGTATGTGTATTATGAACTAATTTGTGAAAATAAAGGTTTTGTCTTCAGAATGTTTTATATGTATATTTTCCATTTAGATGCAAAATACTGCTTTTTAAAAGACCTGTACACTGAATACATCCTGAAAACTGTCCTACACACAAAACTAATAAAATTCCACAATGATAAAAACAATACAAAGTTTAGCCAACATCCATTCCTCCACCAGCTGAACACACTTCCCATTATCCCTGTTGGCAAATATAATCTTCAGGTTGGTCTCTAAGTGCGCCTGAAAAGACAGTCTGCAGATAACCTAGAGAAATCTTGCATCTCTGAAAGGTCCAAATCCAAAAGGTACAAAAAGTTACATCAATATTTAATGCCAAATGTATTTTTAGTGTGCATGACTGCAATGCAAACCAAATTACATTAGCTCAAACTATACAGCTGAATTTCCATGGGATGTTTTCTGAAAAGAATTCTTACTTTTCAAGGAAAACTCAAAATGAAACTTCTTCTATCAAAACAGGAGAGTAAAAAACTCAGGGAAAAAAGTTCTGTGGCAAAAAAAAAGATCCATAACTGAGACTTCTTATCAACACATTAAAAAAAGAACATCTAAGACATACATTTATAGCTATGTCAACAAATAAGATGGATTTACACTTCTCAACCGGAAACCAAACTGCAATATCAACATACTACATCTGGATTTGCTGTGTGTTTCATAGTGGCTGCAGCAGTGTCTTAAAACAGTTTGAAATGAACTCCATGTGGCTGTTCTGCTCTTACAAAGCAGAGCTAATCTGAGGCTGACCACCCATGACATCCCTTCAATAACAAATGCTTTCACATGCTCTTTACAATTCTCTAGGAAAAGAAATATAATTAAAAGGACGTTTGAATGAGCTGAATCTGCTTTGCAGAAAAAGCAGTAATTTTTTTTTAACCTCTTTGCTACTAGACCCTCATCGTGACAGCAAGTATGCTGTCACATGCTGGTATTCAGAGTAAGGACACACCTGATGACTCTTCCCTGAAGTATGTGACATAGCACAGAAGCAGTTAAACATAGCTTACAGATCACAGTGTATCTAACAAGGTGCAAAATGGCTCTTCATATCTTAGAAAGTGCCCTGTGTAATGAGGTCACAGAGCATCAGTGGATCTGCTAAAGGAAACAGTAGTGCCAACCAGCACAATGATTTTAATAAATAACCAACAAAATTCTGGTGAATTAAGGGATACTTGCAGACATATCTTCACATTTCTGACACAGTGTCAAATACAAGTGCTTGTGGTTGTTTTATATAAGAAACCCTCATAATATTGGAACACAAACTATGCTAATAGCAGAAAGCTTTAGCCAAATCAGTATCATAAAAAAATCAAGCAATCATCTAAAGACAACTGTAAGTTAAAAGATGCCACAGGTAGCTTAAAAAGCAGCCGTGATATACGGTTAACTCTACAAGACCTAGAATCCAAGTATTAAGAAACATTTCAATAAAAATTTATTCAAGAGTCACTCAATGGACTGGATGGGGAAAACGCATATGTTTTCACCTTGCAAGAGATTTTTCTTACAAAAGTCATTTGAAATCAGAGGCACTGACACTGTGAAGGTGAATGGCACTACCTGTGTTGTCCTGGTTTCAGCTGGGACACGGTTAGTTTTCTTCCTAGTAGCTGGTACGGTGCTGTGCTTTGGATTTAGTACTAGAAGAACGTTGATAACACACTGATGTTTTGGTTGTTACTGGGTAGCGCTTAGACTGGCCAAGGACTTCTCAGCTCTCAGCTCTGCCAGCTGCACGAGAAGCTGGGAGGGGACGCGGCCAGGACAGCTGACCCCAACTGGCCAAAGGGCTATTCCATACCATATGATGTCGTGCTCGGTATATAAGCTGGGGGAAGAAGAAGGAAGGGTGGGGTGGGATGTTTGGAGTGATGGCATCTGTCTTCCCAAGTCACCACTACACATGATGGAGTCCTGCCTTCCTGGGGATGGCCGAGCACCTGCCTGCCTATGGGAAGTGGTGAATGAATTCCTTGCTTTGCTTTGCTTGTGTGCGTGGCTTTTGCTTTCCCTATTAAACTGCCTTTATCTCAACCCACGAGTTTTCTCACTTTTACTCTTCTGATTCTCTCCCCCGTCCCATTGTGGGGGGAGTGAGCGAGCGGCTGTGTGGTGCTGAGTTGCCAGTCAGAGTTAAAACATGACATGTGTACATCTAGACAACAGTCACTTTACTGACTGAAGCATAGCGTTCAGACATCCAAGCAAGTTTAGGTACCACAAGCATTTTACCTGCAGTGCGGTTCAGGCTGGATTACAGTGCCTGTACAAAGACTTAAAAGCTAGGTTTAACATCTCTGTGCTACAATGCAGACATATCTTAGGAGAAAATTTATTCTGATTGGCAAAAAAGGAATGCATTTTTCAGTTGCATTAGCTCAAAATGTTTAGTAAAGAATGACTGAAGATGCTTTTTGAAGTCACTGAGCTGTGTATGCTTTAAAGTTATTGTGAATTAAAAGAGCTTATTAATTTAAAAAGTCTCTATTCCTGAATAAATTCACATAACACCACTTATTCCAGAAGAGACATCCCATGTTCTCATGTCGCTCAGCTTCAAAGAAAGTGAAACTAAACAAAACTTTGGAAGTTTTTATATGAAGTAATCACAAAATATAAATTGCCTACACATAGGCTAGACCCTCATGGACCATTAGTATAAGCAAACAAAAGCACCAGTGTTCAAATGGGTTAGCTAGGCACTGCTGCATTTGAAAAGAAATAGAAGCTGAAAAGCCACCTCAAATGAGGGACACCCTTTAGAATACCAATATCCACTAGGGCTTCCAGACATACACTAATCCAATCAGAGATAATAATTAAGCCCTACTTTTAAACAATGTTTTGGAAAATGTTAAAGTACATAATAAAATTTATGCATGTGATAATCTAGAAATTTTTATCATCTTCTGAGCTAAGTGAATTATGTTAGCATTACCGGAAAGCTGCAGAGAAGGATTATACCACCTTAATGGAACAAAGACAATTTTAGAAAAACCCAGGCTTTATCACTGTGAGGTTTAAGTGTATTAGAAAAACCCTTGATGTCAAGCAAGAATAAATTTTTGGAATCGTATGCATGGTGGCATGAGCACATGATCATTCGCTCCTCATTCACCTCTGACATGCTACTTCAGGACTGAATTTTTTTTTTCTCCCTAGAAAATTCCTCTCCCACTACAATACCTAACCCTGCGCAACCGCAGATTAGACTAAGATCCAGCTCTGCAGGAGCAGCAGCTTTTTTGTGCTTTGGCAGTGTCATGCCTTCAAATCAGTTACAGTAACTTTAAGATCATCACGTCCAACCGTTAACCTAGCGCTGCCATCCCACCACTAAACCATGCCCCTAAGCACCTCATCTACCCTTCTTCTAAATACCTCCAGGGATGGGGATGCGACCTCCTCCCTGGGCAGCCCATTCCAGAGACTGACAACCCAACCCCAGTTCCCTCAGCCACTCCTCATAAGACTTGTGTTCCAGACCCCTCACCAGCTTGGTTGCCCTTCTCTGGACATGTTCCAGCAAGGCAATGTCTTTCTTGTAGTGAGAGGCCCAAAACTGAACACAGTATTCAAGGTGTGGCCTCACCAGCATTGAGTACAGGGGCACGATCACTCCCCTACTCCTACTATGCCTGATACAGGTCACACTATGCCTGATACAGGCCAGGATGCCATTGGCCTTCTTGGCCACCTGGGCACACTGCTGGCTCATATTCAGCCGGCTGTCAACCAACACCCCCAGGTCCTTTCCTGTCATGCAGCTTTCCAGCCACTCTTCCCCAAGCCTGTAGCCCTGCATGGGGTTGTTGTGACCAAAGTGCAGGACCCGGCACTTGGCCTTGTTGAACCTCATACAGTTGTCCTCAGCCCATCGATCCAGCCTGTCCAGGTTTCTCTGCAGAGCCCTCCTCCCCTTGAGCAGATCGACACTCCCACCCAGTTTGGTGTCATCTGCAAATGTAGTGAGGGTGCACTCAATCCCTTCATCCAGATCATTGGTAAAGACGTTAAACAGAACTGGGCCCAAAACTGAGCCCTGGGCGACACTGCTTGTTACCAGCCACCAAGTGGATTTAACTCCATTCACCACAGCTAGCACAATTAGCTCACAGTCTACAAGATAAAGATACAAACAGCACTTAGACTTTATCTTTACTACGGTTTATAAGTGCTACTATATGACATACACAGAAATATTTAGCTGGATATCTATGGTGACACAACACATTGCACCTGTTTCTTGCATTTCATTATAGGTGAACCAGGCTCAAACCATCTGTCTCTGATCATGTCCTACTGGTCTTAATGATCTTGCATTACCAGTGATATTTCTAAGCCCAGAAGCAGATTATTTTAAGTTCTCAAAAAATATTCTTCCACTGGATCTGAATCACTCAATTTGTTTGGAATACTTCTAAATCACAACAGTTAGTTAAGATAATTCAGAAAGGAGAAACAACGGCAATAAAGTTATTAACAATGACAATGAAATTTTACCTACAAGTTAAATAACCACAATTTCATTCCCATTGTTTTTTTAAAAAGGCATACACTCTGAAGTCCGTGGGAATCTGGACACAGACTAAAAAGTCATCAAGGACAGCTTAAATCCACAGCATTCTGCTTCAGAACTAAAATTAAGAAACAAGCATTATGGTACACTGGCTATATGCCTTCACTTCAGACATTGGTTCAAAAATGGGAATCCTAAAAGTCTTTAGCATAAATAGACCTTAAGGTTCAGTTCTGAGTAAGAAAATATACTGTGCATGACCTCAACACACTGGTGGTCCCAGTTAGGGTACTTTAGTGCTGCAGGTCATTCTGCAGCAGTTTCTTGGAAGAGGCTGCTGCACAACGGCACCAGACACTGGCACATTAGCGTGAGCCATCACGTTAAGCAGTTACAGAGAATGCCAGGTATGTCAATTTGTGCCAGCTAAAGTTTTGATCTTGCTTCAGCAACAGTTTTTCCATTTTCGTTAATTAATGGATTTGACAAATCTCTTCTTACCATGGCAATAACATTAACATGGGCTTTGGCAGATTTATCACTGTACACAGATTACATTCAAACACTGAATTCTCTTTCAGAAGAGTTCTGACCAAACCGTACATTTGTATTCAGGTGTATGTGTTTCCACAGAAAGCCCCAAATGCTGTTTAGTGTGCATATTTTATTTTAATATTATGCCAGCCACAACCTGCATTAAGAACTGGAGAGTCCTCTTCTTATGCAGAAAGAACAGATACAGTAAAACAAGATTTAACTAATATAAAAGGCAACTTTCTAAAGCATTCTGTTGAAAAGATACGTTACATCCCAATATTCAGCAAAGAGATCGAAGTGCTATAAAGGCATATTGACTGGGTGTCTCCCTCCCCTCTGGGTATGCTTTGTGGCATACCAAGTGCCAACTGAGAGCACGAACCTTAAACAGGGAATACCTTTGTCTGAGCATGGCGCACACACGTCCTGAAGCAGACATGGTAAACACTGACAGAGATAAATCACTGCAACTACTAAACCGAATATTACTCACATTTCTCACTTTTGGTATGTTTCATGAGAAAAAGATAAAATGGCATCACGACTACAAAACTTGGAAAATTACCTGCTTCACTCACCTATAGAAGCAACAGTAATAAATATGCCTTATTATTGAACACATTGGGTGATACCACACAACCAATTATTTTAGTGAATGATCATTAACTTTTTTCTGGTTTAAGAACACTTATTTCTTCATTGTCACAACTGAGAAATTTTCTTGTACAATAGCAAAGTACTACTTATAAATAAAATCTTGGGACTGTTATCTAGAATTCAGAATCTTAAATTCATAATTTTTTTAATCACTTAATTACTTTTTGTATAGTCCACAGATGAAAAAAACAACCAACAATTAAGGTAGGTTTACTTTAGCTAGAAAGTTTTAAGAACTTTTTTAAAAGCCTTTCTAATTGAGACAGTAAAAAGATTCATGTAGCACAAAGAACTTCAGTGAGTTTCTGATAAATACATATTTTAAAATCAACACAAAAATTTAAGCAATGTAAAAAAATAATTTCTGCTTTGAGTTTGTTATCCTGCTACAAACTCGAGGAGCTTGTATGCTTTTCATGATAAAAAGAAGATAACATAGCTATAGATTTGGGAAGCTGAAAGTGGTATAAATTTTGAAAAAAACTTGCCGTTGAAAATCATTGAATACCTAATGAAAACGGAGTGCCGAATTAAATTCAAAAACCAGATTACATGAAAGACAGGCATGGCTGCTGCCAACTGTATGTAGCCAAGAAAGGGGACCAAAGCGCAAAGGAGTGCATCTCTGGCTTTAGCCTTTTGCCATACTTGATTATATTCCAATAGCTTAGTTATATTCCAATAGGTATTTGAGTTAGTTACTTACGGTTTCACAAGAAGATACAAAGATCTTTACGGAGTTAGCTTCACACAAATAGAAAGGGAGATCATGGGAAAACCTGACTAAGGTGAAGAGATGATGGGGCCCTAGGGATAACCTAGTTCAACAGCAGCAAGAAGTAAATCTATGTATAAAGGACTTGTGTATCAAGAACCTGTATAGCAGAAAGTCCTACACATTGATATCTGAACTGCTAGGAAAAATAGGGTTTAGAACATTTCTTTAAAAACATCACATGCTGTTTTAAAGATCTATTGATCCCCTCTGCACATCTCAAGGTAACAAAGTTACTTTGTAGTTGACCCAATAATATAAGAAAGATCTCCCAGGCACTGGATTTAACAAGAAGCCTGTCTGTATTTGAGTGAAAACTGAAACGTAGTTGAAGGTCTTGAAATAAGAGGGATAAACGGTACTTAAGTACATATGCTTAATAACCACACACTGTAATTACACAATAATCCCATATTTCTTCCAAATTACATGTCAATAAATCTTTCTCACTGCACTATAAATTCCAAGGTCATGGACAGAGGTGTTTATTAGTATAATTACAATGCAGCAATAAAACCATTAAGCTTTTAGATCCCGATGTTGTTCCATTTATTCTCCCCTCCCTCCAAGGGAGGCAAATAGCTCCTACAAAAGGAATACCCAGAAAAAAAATTAGAAGTTACCTTTAAAAGACCATAAAAATGCTCTGGTTCACATAACTGCTTTGTTAAAGTTTTCCTTTTTCTTTTTTTAATTTGACAGAATGTCAGATTTTTTTTTTTTTTCTTAATAGCACAGTGCAGCAAACAGACTCAAGATAAAAAGTATTCTCTGAAATAGGCAACATTGCTACACTGTGAAGATTCAAATAAAGCATTCTACATTTCACTAGTGTGCCAGCTATTAATATATTAGACCAAAAAACCCAAGGTCTTAGCCATCTGTTGAGAAGCAACTTGCAGTCCAAATTACTGACTCTTGTTTCCACATTAGTTTCATTACTCCTGGGCACAATTCTACCTGTCTTGGTTACTTGCCTTCCCCTACAAACTACCAGAAGGGCACTTAAGCACGTGATTAGTACAATGACTGTTGAAATTAGGCTACTGAATCAGACTAGGATGATCAAACTTATTCTGTAATTTTCTACAGAAGGGAAAACCTATTCTTATTTGGAAATTAACTCCTGGTCATAATTAGCTTTCAAAGATTAATTAAAGTGATGTTATGTAATCATGACTTATTCCAGTGTTCTCTCTCAGTGTCTACATTACACTCAAATTGTTGTAATGGTGAGAGCATCCTCCTCAGTTGTCTTAAAACTCTTTGACACATTAAAAATAAAAGATCATTTTTTCTAACATAGGGATGCCATTTCTTATTAGATCTATAATGTTTACACCTGACTACATTGAACATAAATGTAATAAACTGATAATTCCTTTCACTCTTCTCTCAATATAAAGTAGAAGCAATTTTGGATATTGTTCTATTGTTTTCTTACTATACAAAGAGAGTAAAGAATTTGCCTGACAAAACCAGCCTGAGTAATATTCTTATTACTAACCAATAAATTATTTTTTAGTAAGCTAATTTAAAAAATAACAAAAAATGTTCACCTGGTATGAATACGTGTTCAAATTCCAATGTAAAATCTTAACATTGCTCAAATTACAATCAACTATTACCAACATTCAACTTGCAAAACTGGACAAAAGAGGAACTGCAGAGGAATGAAACAATAACAAAATGGTAATGCCAATATCCTTTCAAAAAGAGTTCCAAATTAAATTATAGTTGTGTGACTCATACTGCAAAAATTTGAATTGTTGTATTGGACTTCATGTTAATGCAAACACATAACTAGTTCATAACCACAAATTTTGACGTTATTTTCTCCTATTCTGCTCATTACTTACATGTTTTCCAGCAAGCCTAATTCAGAAAAGTTAAGGCAGACCTTCAACAACTTGGTTGCTAGTTGCTTCGTTGCTTCATTGATGACTATGGAGCAAATACAATACTTTTCTAAAGGCCATGTACTGACCTCAGTCCCTACAGACTACTCATGCTGATACTGATGAATGTTCCAGGCACAGAACAAAGGAAACACACGGACCTAACAACCTGCCTGGAAATAAGTTAATTTCCAGTGAGGAAACACAGGGATCAATATTCCTAATGAGGTGATCCCTAAAGTGGAAAAAGAACAGGACCTGTTCCTTGGACCCTGAATCTTAGAGGCTAACCAGAGAAGCAAAGCAAGGAAAGCTGTGCACCACAACATAAAGAGCTGCTTTCAAACTGCTAAGCAGAATAGAGTACAATTATTTATCTCCAAGAGAAGATTTAATGCACAAGTTTGTGATTTAAAAAAAATAAGATAATAGACAGTAAGACAACAAAACAAACAAACTTCATGGACAAACCACAGAAGAGAGAAATGTACAGTGAAGTTTAAGTTTAGATATCTGAAGTGCAGATTGAGGAACAGAATGCAGACTTTGTCACAGTCATCTTCTCTTTCCTTCTGTGAAGAGAAGCTCTCGGGTTCAGTCCCCAACAGGATGCTCTCTATGTGTCTCTCCTATTATGGAAAGATAGCAGCTGCTAGAAGGCGGCGTGGGAAGGCCATTCCTTCCCATACACCTGAATTCCTTGTACAATGCATTGCAATCTTTAAACAAGAAAGCACAAAAGACCAGCGCCAGGGCAAGTCCTTAGTTGACCTAATTCTTTGAAGACTTGTCTGTCTATGGAGTTATCAGTAGTGAAAGTTATGTAACAGAGGAGAATGAGCAAGCTTGCTTGTTTTACAGATAGTGTTAATACAAACCGAAATGCATGACGAAACTATTTAACCTGTAATTTATTGCAGTAAGAAAACATATGACCTCTTTTGACTAAGAACAGGGCAGATGGCAACGCTAATCCATTCTTACCTACTTTATAAATTATTTAGGTGTTCAGAACATACAGAGTATGGAAACTAAAGAAAAAAAACCATTTAATTAATGAATTATGAATTTTAGTTTCTAACCTATTCAGAGGGGAGCTTGCTTCTCTTCAACATGCTGAACTTGATTAATACAAATTCTCTATTAAGTTAGATGATAATGGTAATGAGCTATACTGCTTTCTTAAAGAACAGCCTTTAATTTAACCAGGCAATGCACAGAAATGCTGTTTCTTGACAAAGTAACAAGTTTTTGGGAATCAACAGTATCCCTCCATGCACCCACATCCTAACAGTCTTTCCGACTTAAGATGTTGAAAAAAAAAAAGTTAGAGAGTTAAGAGTTAAAAAAATTAAAAATTAAAAGTTAAAAAAGGCTGTAATCTTTGCTGATCCATTTAATTCGTCTTCCTCACATAAGTGACACCTTTTAACCTTTCTGTAAGTTAGAATACTGCACCATTTGCAGAAATAGCCAACTATAAAAGTGACTTGCAAAGCACATGTAATGGTATTAATAAAAGAAATTGTATAAAAAATTTAAATTATTTTTCAGGGAAAATGTGTGGCTATAAATTTATGAAGAGGAAAAGCAACATAAAGTAGCAAATTGTGTACCACCACTACTTGAAATCCACACTAAGAGCCTGCTCAGTGAAAATATCCATTTCTAAGAAACCTGGAAATCCCAATCTCCATGAGAATCTAATTAACTTGGATGTGTCTGCTTAGCAAAGGATACTACAGTTTCTGAACACAGAATATGCATATAATGATTTAAATGAAACAGTGAAAATAAACACTCAGAACCTTCCCATGAGAAAACGTTTTTCTGTGAGTGTTATTAAAGCAATTGGATGAGACTCTTTTCTCACTTACGCTGTCATAAATCAATGGCAGCTTCACTAAACTCAGTAGAGTAGATAAACCCAAAATGTAAGGTATCATCTTCTCCTAGAACATGTACTGAAGACTATTTTGAGGCAGGTCAGTAGCACATTACACGATTTAACATACATTGCACTTGAAATGCACACAGAGTTATTCATTAACAACGTATAGGGTGTGCTCCATAAAATAAACCTTAAAAAGATATTGTTTTTTACAAGTACTAGCATACCTAAAAGGAAGTTAATATACACACAGTGCCTCTCAATAGGAAGAAAAAGTATTTTACCGGAATTAAGACATACTTGTATAAGGAGTAAAAATTACATCTGTGATAGATGCCTGTTTAGCATTCGTGCAAAAGTCTCTCTTCAAAGACAGGGGAATCAGAGCTACTGATTTACCTCTTCTAATAAAAAAGTGGTGTAAAAGAGTTGCTTAGTTCCAGCTGACCTTGAATGTAATTGGCTACCTTGGATGTCTCTATGGTATATGCCATTAAGAAGATAAAAATATACAGGATTAAAATCTGAACCGATAAAGCTAAGAAATTAAGTGTTACTCCTTTAATAAGCTTACTTTATGAAAGTACATGAATACCAAAATATCTCCTTACTGATTGCTGCTGAAGTGTGAATAAGCTTAAAAATAAGTTACCAAAAGTAAAAGTATCTTTTATTTTTCCCCTTCTTACCTGTTTAAAAACTATGAACAAAGAGTTCAAAGCAAGACTTTTTACTCTATGACACTCCATATGAAATCACTTGCGCACCACCACATTCTCCAACAGATTATATATACTTAGTCCAGGCTGATAGATTATTTTGTATCTTAAGATGACAATGGAGGCATATTTTTTCTACTATATTTTTTCAGTGCGATAATTCTTTTTTTTTCGCACTTCTGTACTATTTAAGAGTTTAAAAGTTTATGCAATTGTAAGAACACTGTTTTACAAGGCCAGGATAGGTCATTACAGAGATGAGATCGTTCCAATGTACTACAACACAAGACTTATAAAACCCCAACATTTTAAGTCACAAAACCCGACTAGCCAAGACAAAAAGGTCTGCCAGTTAATACGCCAGGGCAAAGGCAGAGACTATTTCTGCCTCTCGTGAATTAAGCCAAGAATAAGTGCAATTGCAGTAAACAGGGGGAAAAACAGCTTATAAAAGACTTTTCCTTAGATTTTAAAAACCCAAACATGCAGAGCTCAAAATAAAAAAAATATCTTTTCTCCCCTCAGTATCAAAGTAGATTGTGTTAGACTGCTTCTTGAATTTAGGAAGTACTTATTCAGAACAGGTTTGGAACTGGGAAAAACAATGATAAAAACTGAAGGCAAGATGATGATTTAGGAAGTACACATTATGAAATCATATATGCATGATAAAAAACAATAAATCAAGAAACACTAGATCATGAACATACAATGTCTGCTACCACAACTGATCTTGTTTCTTTCCTTGATACAGTCACAAATACAGGCCATTACAACCACGATGCCATTTTGTGCTAACTATTCTAGTAAATATCATGAAGGAATTAAAAGACGTCAATCAACCTTCTCCTATTTAAACAGGACTTTAGGGACAGTACACAGCAACAAGTCTACAACTTAAATTTGGTTCAAAACTCCTCCATGGAAAAGATTGAGAATTACGGAGTAATACATTTAGAAAACCAAATCAGTGTAACTGTAAGTGGTAAATATCAGCTCTAAGGCTTGTTTTGTCAACTTTCTTAGCCTCCATCTTACCACAATAGCTATATTATTACATTGTATTGCATCTTTACAGCCTTCAGCTATAATCAAGCATTTTACACTAAATCAAGTTGTTCCAGTAGCAAACAACTGCTAGGAGGCTGTAGAATTAGAATGCATTCTAGGATCACTGCTGATTCAAAAAAATTGTATCTAGTCTTTAATTAATCGAAAAAAAAAGCTGTGAAATGCAATGCAGTATCAAATAGTCCATGTAATAGAGTTGTTTAAAACTCTGTCTTGTATTTGAAATGCCTACAACTGACTTCTTGTTTTATTTCCTCTGAACAAATGTAGAGGTATGCTTTACATATAAAGGAAAACATGGTGAAACACCATGCATTAATGTATAAAGAGTAGATCCTAATGAAGATTTCAAATAACAGCTGTCTTCTATTCCTTCCCTTCTTTATGATCCTAATGTCCATTTAAAAATATTGAATCAAGTATTTACCAAAGAAATCAAACACAAATCTAATGGATTACATATTATATACTGCAGTTATATCTGAAACAAAAAAGCAACAGTATTAACAAGCAACATGACTTAAACGTTAGACAAGTTTATTCTTACGCTGAAATGAAACACTCAAAGTTAGGAAACTGTGAGGGAGAAAAAAACAATAAAAAACAACAGGTAAATTGGAAACATCATTGTCTTTTACCTTAGTGAGCAAGGCATTTTTAGTAAATAATACTGCTAATGAAAACCCTCCTTAATAAATTTAACAACATCCTTCAGCTTCGTCCACCATACCATCACTTCAAACTTCAACTCTGCTGCAAGTCATCCTCCTTGACATCCACTTTCGCTGTTGTATTTCCAACTATGTTTTCTGACATTTCTAGTAGTTTTGTAGCTTGCGTCTTTTTGGTTCTCCTCCTGCCTCTTGCCATTTTTATCACTTCCTCCCTAAATATTCCTCAGAATCACAAATGCTTCTATTTCTCAAAATACCAGTGAAGCAGTCTCTTTTGCTCAACTATCAATTCACAGAAGAAAAATGGGAGGTGGAAAGAGT
>NW_009259860.1:2271774-2288610 GCF_000687185.1 Egretta garzetta
GCTTTAAATAAAAAATGAAAAAAAATAATAAAAATATAATAAAAGCTGCAGAGCTGAGGTCACCACACATTACTTGCTTGCCATCATGAGGTTTCTTTTCTTCCCATGTTAGATATCCACCAGGTTTCAATCCTCTTATTCTCGCTCTGCTCCTCGATTTGCTATCAGAGATTCTGAAAACAGCATCTTTTCCCTCATTTCTTGTTATGTCTGGGGAAAATTCTAAATCCTGATGAAAAAGGATCATTCTCTACTACCCCAAGATTATATTCAGGAAACAGCTAATCCAGGTTTTAAAATATCCTTATTATCTCTATGAAAAATCAAAGTATTCCTGTATTTCTTCCTTCATTTTTCCTATAGTCTGCAAACACCTCATGATAGCTAGAACTGCTGTCTCTCTTGCGTATCATGTAAAAATCCAGACACTTCACTGATTACAGATACTGCTGTACACTGCCCAGTCCCAAAAGCAGAAAAGGGAAGTTATACCTCCAAGTTTCATTTTGAAAATGTTTCCCGAGAACCCTACAATTCCAATGGACTGAGTAGGATGCGTGCATTTACTCCTATAATTCCATTTGCACAAGAACTACAAGATTTGGCTTATTCACCAAAAGGTAAATTTCTGGTGCCTATTTCAGAATGATAATCATCTTACCTTTACAGTCTCACTTAAGACTTGGTTTTTATCTGCTTCTTCACTGGAGTGCAATTCTAGTTTATTATTTAACTCCTGTAGCTGTTGTGCCTGTTCATTCAAAAGCACTTGTGCCTGATGCTCCCGATGTAATGCATTATTCAATTCTTCACATGCACTTTCAAACCTCTCATGGATGATCAGTTTCTGATAAGGGAAATATATTGTGTTTGATTGTGTAATTGTATTCCCTTGTTTACATGCTTGACTTTCAGAGTTCCATTTGCAAACATATCAAATACTAAACCAAAAGCATGCTAAAGATGAATATTTAGGGTTTTTAACATGAAGACAGATTACCGAACAGTAAAATAGCAGACAATTTAATTCTCTGTGTTTTTTCAAAAAAGCATTCAGGGTACTGTAAATAGTAGGCATTCATTATTCTACTCAAATTAGCACCCCAGGTTGTAAAGAATCGATATTTAGAAGGAAATATGCAGATCAGTGTCCCACATTTCAGTGCGTATCTTATTAACCCTTGTAAACATCTTTCTGGACTCCTCCTCCCCTTCCCAAAATGTTCCAGAAAGAAAAATTAGTTCTTCAAGAAAAAACATCATCTATGTTTGAACAAAAATCTAAAATGTGACAATTTCATCTAACTGACCCAGAATTGTAAGGCAATAAAACCCATTAAGAATAAAACTGAAGATTATTAGATATAACCTTGTCCATTTGAGTAAAAAAATCCATTTTACCAGCTAGGAACAGGAAGGAGAATGGATGTGAGATCACTTATTAAATGTTCTCTGCTTGGAAGTGTTTTGATTGGGACACAGGTCTACGAACTAGGATCTAACCAGCTAGGTCTACCTCAGGATCAACACTGGGCACAGCTACAGAAAGTGCTGCTTATTCTGGTACATGACTTATTTTGGTTATACTGTGCACCTGTAAAGCTCGTACAAGAACCCTTATCCATTCACTTTCTGATATCTCAACTGTGAACTCAACTCTGAATGCAACCTATAGAAAATAAGCATAGCAGGAGAAGTGCCCAGTGAACCTCCAGCATGCTAAAGCAAGACAAGTTTGTCCCCCTCCAATAAGGACCAAAGGCACAGTTCCATGAGGATGACAGGGGACAAACCGACAACCCACAAAATGGCATCAGTCCCTCAAACACCATGCACATTACTCACTATACTGTGGCTTCAAGTGGTTTTGTTGTCTCTTCTCATTCCTGCCAGACAGTGTTATTTACAGGTTAGTGAACCCATAGTGTTTAAGTAAATCGATCAGCGACAGCAAAGCATCGGAGGAATTTGGTGCGTATGTGCTACTGAGAATGAGCAAGAGGGCTTTTTTTTTTTCCCTTGGCCTAAACTTACTCCTTCAAAGAAACAGACACACTAAAATTTGCACTAACTAGCGCAGGTTATAACCCAGACTCAAAGCTACAGTAAAATGTCTATCATAATATTCAGCAATATCCATGCAGAGTTTAAAAGACTACATTGATGCTTTATGAACATCTCATGAACACACTTACTGGATACCCTCATTCCAGCTGACTTTACTCTGTTGAAACGAAATCTATAAATCCTTTTAGGGTATATAAATCACACCAACATGTTTAACATATGGAAGAAAACCTGGGTTGTTGAAGACAAAACATGTAATTTACACAGAATACCTCCTTGTACAAATCAAGGAGAAACTCCTGTGGAAAGGAGATAGTTCTAAATACATCTGACTTACAGTTTAGTGACATTTACAAGGCAACTTTTCTGGAAAATTCTGTTAATAGTAGATTGATTTTATACTTGTTTTTCAAAAGAACACAAATCAAAAAATGTGTAAAGAGGAGGATCTCTTGTAAACAGTCTCCTCTAAATCAAATATACTCACAGATTGCTTAAACATATTTAATTGCTCTTGCAGGTTCTGGGCTTTGTCAGCTTCTTTTTTCATCTCACTGAAATTCCATCTGAATTCTGAAAGTTTTAGGCGCAGTGAGCAGCGTTCCACCTCTGCTGTATGAAGTCTTTGTATAAATTCAAATATCTGCTTCTGCAAGGATGCTGTAATTTTCTGTTAGTAAGCAGAAACAGAGTCATATGCCTTTTTAGCAATAAAATCAATCACATTTAATATCCAAGCAAATTAGACAAAGCTATCATTTTGTCCTCCACCTCTAAAAGACACACGCAAGTGCAAAAATGTAAACTTGTTTCACCTATTGTTGAGGGTTACTGAAAATTCTGTTTTCAAGGAAGTACCTTGAAGGTAAGGCCCACAACAGAAGACAGATTAAGTGAAGAAGAGTTTATCCTTTCATTTCAGTTGAAGGGAAGATTTTATTTTCTGAAAGATAGAACAGTAAGCAGGAGAAAAAAGAAAAAAAAAACACAAAACGAAAAACCTTAACATTTGTTTAAAGCCAAAAGCAAGTTTGTTCTTATAAAGCAAATACAGTTTTGATAGAACTTTGAAAAAAATCTTTTTCTTGGATACATCAAATCTCTTCTGAAAATTCTTTGACAATAGAAGCTCTGTTCACACCCTAATGCTTCTGAGTGTTGCAAATCAACTTCTGATTCTCTATATAGTTGACTTCAACGTAACAGATTCATAAACAAATCCAAAACAAAATTAATGGTACTACCAAGAGAGCTTCACCGTAACACTCATGCTGTGAACCTACTGTTTACATGAAGAAGCACTATACATACACATACCATAATGGGTAGTCTGTCACACAGTCCAGCTTCCAGGGCCTGGGTGTTTATTTTATGAAGTCCATGAGCCAGCCTCTGCACCAAGGAGTCCTCCTCCAGGTAAGTAATGCTCCTGCTGCTGTCTAGCGGAACAGTCTCCATTATTACATTCAGCTTGTCCATAAGTTTTGAGAAGGAGTTCCTGGCCACACTTACAAGTGAGTGTCCAGAAAGCCAGGGCTTTGCATCTTAAAGAAACATCAAACATGTTATTAGTTCTGGGGTTTTTCAGCGGAAAAAAGCAACAACAACAAATACAAAAAATACTCAGTAGGAAATTTCCATTAAAGAGTGGAAGGCAGCTAACAGGAATATCTCAGAGAGACTTTGGGACTAATTCTGTATTTAGCAATGAACACTCTACTCCTATCAATCTTTGGATGTAAGGGTAGGATAGGATTCTAAGGAATAGGATTTTTTTGTCAAAGAATAATTTCCCAGTTGTTTTTATGTTCTCCTCCAATACTATATTTCTTAAGTCTTTCTTGGATCTCCTAATTTTGTAATTCAGAAAATATGCAAGACAAATGAAAACAAATGCAAGCCAGGTCAAGTGTGTCAGA
This sequence comes from Egretta garzetta, assembly GCF_000687185.1. Lineage (NCBI taxonomy): Eukaryota > Metazoa > Chordata > Aves > Pelecaniformes > Ardeidae > Egretta > Egretta garzetta. The sequence continues at coordinate 2,275,761 of NW_009259860.1, forward strand.
TGTGATAGCACATGGTAAATTACTTTATTGCAATATTTACTATGCAAATTTCTGAGGGTTTCCTGACTCCTCTTCCCTCCCCTCTATAGATGTCTAAATCATTTGCTGTTCAAAATTAGTGAGGCTTGGTACCTTAATGCCATACTATTTATATTCTGAGACAAGAGAATATAATTTACCTTATTCCAAGGCAATTAAAATTTTACAGCTACAATTACTTATTTCCCCACAGGATTTTGGTAATCATCCTTCTCATATAATGGACTTAAGGCCCCAGCACACCCAACATGTCCTGCTTACTGCTAGATTCGTCAGGTCTGTAATTAATAATTGTGTTTAATGTTGATAAATAAAATTGTCAGTGCTCCTTCCACTAATTGGTATTCCAGATAACAGTTAATAGGTTTATTTATGCCTTAATAAAAGTCTTGTAATTTAGTTTTCCCTCTGCTAGGCAGGTCTTAATCTGTCATTACTTGTCTTATGATACTATCAGTGTAAGATGACAAGCATGGAAGAGCTTATTTACATTCAGTAGTACAGCAGATCTCCTGTTGCTGCAGCGAATAAAAATATTTACTTAAGAGTATAAACAGAAGAAAAAAAAACCATAGCTTTTTTAAGTTAAATGATTTCTTTTTATACATTGTGAGGATAAAACCAAAGGTCCAAAGCAAACAAAACATGATTATTGGTATTTTTAGATTGTGATTCTCATCATAAAGAATTTATCATTTACGCAACATGAAATTTATCTGTAAGTAAACAAAAAAGAAAAGCACATTATAAAGTCAAATATTCTTTTTTTCAGAGCTATTCGCCTGCTTGGTTTCAAAATACCACCATTCCAATGACTCCAGTGAATAACTGGAGCACCATATTTGAGTACATGTTCTCCATAACCCCAGGTAGTAGGAAATCGGTCTTTTCTTCATGTCTAAGATAGCACTCTTTCTATTAATCTTTAAAACTAAAAATCTTCTCTGGCATTTTTATCTTGCACTTCAACTAACAAACATCCTTTGAAACTAAAAACATATTATTCTTCTCATACCCAGAAGAAACTGCAACTGTAATGCTCTGTCTACTTTGGCCAAGGCTCCTCTTTTCCTTATGTTGGCTCTCTATTACTGATCACATGAAGGATAACCTACCTTCATCATTTTAACTCTTACCACAGATTACCTTGTCCCACCTGTCTTTCAGTTTCAAAGGCCATCTCTTTTCTCCAATCATGATGCATTAATTAGTTTGAATGTTTAGTTAAATTAACCTAAGATTAAAATTAGAACATTTGTACTGCTTTCCATGTAAGATGGCACTGAAGCCCTCTAAAAAACTCTCCATTGCCATGATTTTTGGTAAACATCAAACTAAGTATACTGCCAATGAGCTACCTTTCCTTAATTTTTCCTAGTATTTCTACCTGGTATCTCATTTTACAGAAGATTGATTGCCTGCCAGAAAACACAGTATTTCTCTGTATTGTGCCATACCTAGGATGGCAGCCCCTAGAACTCGCAGTTTAACTGTATTAGAAGTTAATAATAATAGTTCAGGCAATTGTGTTGTATCATTTTGAAACAATCATTCTACTTCATAACCAGAATTCCTGTTATTCAGTACACTTCAGCATCCAGAACTTAAGGCACTTTCTTGGGATGAGGAATAAAAAAGTAAATCATCACCTCTGTCTATTTTTTTTATGAAGAGCAGTTTGGGGTTAATACACTGAAATATGTTGATGAAAGTTACTGATCGCATTGAAAGATGAAATCAGAATATAATGCAACTCCACAAGAAACTGTATCTATAATCATTGGGCAGACAATATGTAGTTTAAGCACATACATTTTAAGTACCTGCCCAAGAAGGATCAAGAATTTGGAATAAAAGCATTAAATGACGTACATTGTGGTAAGAAAGTATTAACACAAACACAGGTATATCAGAAAGAGCTATTAATTCTTACATTAAACAAATGAAGAAAAAGACAATGATAAGTGACAAAACTTACTTCACTGACAGATGAAGAAAGAATTACTGCTTACCGTTTTGGTGAAATAGAACAGTCAGCAGGATGAACTTAGTAGTACTACACACAACTATAATTTTCGTGCTAAGTTTCAAGATTTTTGTGTATGTGACAGTTGATTATATTTGTATGCAAAAAGCTTGACCTTTACATTCTCTATCACACTATAGATGCTGTTCAAACAAATCTACAAAACTCACTTTACAAAAAACCAAACCAAACCAAAAAACCCCAATACTTTAATGAACTGTATTCAGACTGAAACTAAGAGGTCATTCCAAGACATGCTGGAATAAGAACCAAACAAATTAAAAGTGGGGAGGGAAACAATCATGAATGTCAAACCAAACCCACTTTTTTAAAGGTTAAAAGCTGAAGAAATGTGCTTCAAATGACCAGAGTGCAAAAGCCCAAAAGTTCCAGTTATCCAAGTAACCTGGATTTGATTTCTTTCAGCTGCCTTAAATGGTTCTTCAGAACCTAGCCAAAGTAATTTTTAAGACACTGAACCATTCCATATGGATAGCACTTTCTTGTACCTACTATCTCCTGTGATGTGCAGTCTAATCTGGAACTGCCATTATTTCAAGATCTGAAGAGAGCAGATGCCTCTCAGATTGCCTGTTTGAAATATGACTTAGAGAACACAAAATAATTTCATAGAATCATTTAGGTTGGAAAACACCTTTAAGATCACCAAGTCCAACAGTTACCCTAACACTGACAAGTCTACCACTAACCCATGTCCCTAAGCACCACATCTATCTGTCTTTTAAATACCTCCTGGGATGGGGACTCAACCACTTCCCTCGGCAGCTTGTTCTAATGGTTGACAAGTATTTCCCAAGTATGCAAGCTTTCTTTCAAATATATTCCTTCAGAGTCTTATCACTTCAATACTTCTGGAAATTTCATGTCCAACTTTAAATTTTTGAATCAAAGGTTCTTGGGAGACTTTTGATCACATGAGCAGCAGAATTCCAAGTACAGTACTTGAGCAGTTAGATCTTGAGGTTGTATGAAAATGACTTCAAATAGAGATAAGCTATGAAAGAATCACCAGACTGTGGCTATAACATTCTCAGCATTGCTTTTCCTAATTCTCAGAATCAAAACTGTGTTGAGTGCAGAGATAGCAAGTAAATAGAGTCCACCAGAATTTTCATGTACTTTGATATTGGCAAAATATCATGAGGTGTAGGGTATTCTAACTAGTCACTTCAGAACATTGATGCTGCTGTACAATTTCTCGTGATTCCTTATAAATTTTCTATTCTTACTTAACACTCTAGACACAGGAACACTTTCAGTATAAACCCTGTAAATATTCTGAAGCACAGTTCAAACTTTGTTTTGTAAGGATGTAAATCTAAGTTACTGAAAACAGGATGATCAAAGAAGAGAGCACCTAAAACTGAATCAAAACACTTTTGATTCCGTGGCTGACTTCCGGTACCAGTTTACTGTTCAGGCTTTTGGGACATGTAACACCTTCTCTCTGTTCTGCTAGTTCCTTTTATTCATCTAAATTATCCTTCCTTCAATATCCTTTCTTCTGTGACAGAATTGTTGGGACTTTGAAGCTACCAGGTACCAAGGAACTAAGGATGACAGTAGCACAGAGGAACCAAGTGAGATCTTGTACCAGTTCTCATTGAAAAGAAGTTAAGGAAGATAGTTAACAGCTGGGAATCAAGAGGTGGTATTTCCAGAGATTGGCACTAAAATTTTCCATAGGCACAGTAGAATTCTATACAAGGAGAGACTGAGAAAACTAGGGAATCTAGACACAAATCTAATTAAGAATATCCTTAGAGAGGGAACTCAGTAAAGACATAAAAAAAGGACTGCTATACATTGTGTAAATTGAGAGCATGTTATTTCTCTCTCAAAACCCGCAAGATAGCAAATAAACCAGATGAAAATAGTATCCATCAAATTCACTGGTTTTCCAGACGCCAGCAATTTGGAAATTCTAGATTTGTATCATATAAAACATAGTAGGAAATTATTTCTTTTCAGTCAGCAGCAGTAGTGTCCCACGTTGAATATGTGCCAGTTTTAGGGCCCACACTTAAGAAATACAGAGATCAAATAGACAGAAATTATGTAGATTTTCTCTATGGAAAAAAAAAATAGGTTTAGCTTCAGTAAAATACTTTTTGAATATTAGAACAGTGGAACAAGATAACTAGGCAGCTTGTAAATATTACTTTATTGGAAGCTTTTAAGAACAGGTTAGCCAAATATCTACTGGCATGGTGTGGACAGTTTTTTCTATCTCACAATGAAGCAGGCAAAATTGTTGATATGCTTTCTAGAAGCACTCTACAGCCTTCTGTTTCCATGACCCTATACACTGAAATGATAAAGTATCATATCACCAATTAAAGAAAATTAATCTGTTCCAAAAATACAGTATTCCAGAGATTTGATTAGAATAATTTAGATAAAATCCTAAAAATGGAAATGATGTAACCACTCTGATTATTTTTTTTTCTTATCTTCTACTACAAGAATATACTTTTAAAATTACCTGTTTTGTTAACAACATCCTGTAATTCAGTGACGGAACTGACTATTGCAGCAAGGAGGTTAGAACTAGTAAACCAGCTGAGCGCTTCAACACAATGAATTTGTTCATCTTCGTGACCTGTGAAACAGAATTGTAGCTAGCAATAAAACTGAGTAACTTAGACAGGCACACTACTATCTCCAGCTCCTTCAGAACTTGACCAAAACTGAGTATATAAGACACAAAATAATTCTTCTTTCAGGACAATTTAGACTGTATTAAAAATGCTTCCAGAACTACTGGAACAGAAAAGTAGATGGATCTTCTAGTTTGGGAAATATTTTTCATACCATTTATCCTTGTAGGGGAAAGCATGAGCCAGTCTGGTAACAGAAAGGGACAGAAAGACTACATACATCTATAAAGAAAAATTTAGAAATCCTATCCTAATATTTTACCTGAATCAGAAAGCAACTTTTTGCATTTTTACTAGGAAATAAATATGAAAAGTAATTATAAAACTGATTAATAAGAGAAGAGGAAATATCCTTTCAAAAAAATGTGTTGATGGTCCATCATTTAGGAACTTTACAAGATAGTAAAAAGAGAGAGACGATGCGGTAGCACCTAGTTCTGAAATCTGTAACGTAAATGTCAAGGATATCAAACAGCACGAGTTCATGTGTGTATTTGTAACTTCTCTTTCAAAGCTTAACAGACTAAGCATTTCCTTTTAGAGGAAATTACATTTGTCAGGAAATCGAGAAATCACAAATCCAGAAATTACATTTGTCAAAATGTCACTAAATTTGTCTTTACACTCTATTAATAACAACATTACTATTTGTTATTCACTAACCATGTAATTTGACGTAAGACTTATCAAAGAAGAAAACAATTAGCTTACTTGACAGATTACGCTTGCCTTTGGAGTCACCTATACAAACTAGAACTCCAATGCCTTCTTTGAAGTCATCTACCCAGGAGAAGAGGGAACTAGAAGATTTGGCTAAAACTTTAAGTCTGTTGGCTGCCAAAACTGCAATCACACCTCTTCGGAACACATGAATCAAGCCTTTGAATTTTCTTTTCTTGAGTTTTGCTTCATCTTGATTGTTCTCCTCTACATCAGAGAGAGCATGAACTAGGGTCCTAATCTCCTGGCTCGCTAATTCATAAATGTTGACCTGATCCTGGAGGAGGTCTCTTTGGGAAGACATAGCACACAATCGGCCGTAGAGAGGATACAGGGCACCTGCTAATAGCGCACAGGCTGCCAGGAGAGATGAATGCTCCTTCTGAACCTGCGTTAATGTATTTTTCACAGAAACATTTTCAAGGGCCAATTTCTCCCGTCTCTTTTCAAGGACATAAATTTTTTCCTTGTTTTTCTCTGCTGTTTCTTGGTATTCCTGGGATAAGGGGGAAAAACAACCAAAACCAGAAGAAATATTAACTAGAAGATATTTTCTAAAATAACAAAATCATTTTTACCTAGACAAAAGCTAAAAGAACTTTTTTTTTTTCCAGATTCAAGTAACACGTTAAAGGAACAAAATTATTAGTAATGACTGTCAAAGTATCTCTCCTAGCAAACAGTTACAGAACCAGATATATGAAAACAAATCAATAGTACGAGAAGAATTTGCACAATCTCCAACTACAAGTGGACTCCAGATTTCTGACGATAATCCACTAGTACTGCAATAGCCCACAGAAGGTCTAACAGTACCTGGTTGTCCACAATACAGTTTTATGAGTTGGCTTAACAATAAGCAGTTACATGCTGCAATTTCAGAAAGAACATTGCTTTCTGCGAAGCAGAAAAGAAAGTTAGCGTAAGAGAGGAAAAAAAGAAGGAAAACTCTGGAAGATAAACCTAGACAGATTGGCAGCAGCTGGGAAAGGGGAAGTAAAGGTGATCTCTTAATTACTTTGTAATCAACCCCCTACTTATATATTCACAGATTAATTAGGTCTCATACAAAACTGAGTTTTCAGAAGAACAGTGTAATACAGATATTTTTATTTTGACTAGTTCCTTTATATATTTTTTCAACTTGCAGAACATTTTTTGTTTTCCTCTATATGCCCTGAAATGGGGAAAGAGGGAGATTTAAAACTGTAAACCAGTGCAGCAAAATTAAGATACTAACAAACCATGGAATGCCAGGACTAAGGTTAGAACATGCAGACTGGTTGCTTTTGATAACATGCTGTTCTTGTACAGGAATCAAGACACTACGCTGGGACCTCAGAGACTTAGACTGGCTTCTTGATGCATGAGAGTCCTCTGTGATTGAAACAACCACTTGAGGATACATTTAAACAGGATCCAGTGGTCTAAGGAGATAATGAATTAAAGGCAGTGTTCACAAAGAACCCACAAGCTCAAGTTAAATGCTTATGCTCCAGTTACAATATGTGGACACAAAAAGGTAAACATGAATGGAGTGACAAGTCCATATGATGAAGAAAAGAGGATTATGCTAAGCTTCAGCTACCTCTCCCAAGAGCTATAAGCAATTTTGTTAAAAATGGGTGATATTATTCCTGCTAGTAGTGGCCAAAAGGGAAGTAAAATGGTGTCATCCAGCCATACTCTCACGTGCTCTATTTGGTACAAGTCCCAAGGAAGGAGTGAGGGGGGCACCCTTAGTTTCTTCTCCTTCCTCCATCCTGCAAGCACAACATGAAAAAAACCAAAAACCCCACCCCCCACCCCCCCCCAAACAAGAAACCCCATAGCTATCCCTACATTAGAAATAAAAGATTCCATGCTTCTATAGAGATGTGCCCTAGTCAGTTCAGGATATCTTCGACCAAATAAATATTATTATTTTTTTGCAAGAATTTATAGTGTTATTACAATACTTTCAGTGATGCAAAAATAGAGGAGGTAACTAAAAGATTTAATTACAAAATGCAATTTACAGGCCTCGTATGTCACTTTACTACTCTAAAACGAAGTATGAACATGTACAATACTTCCAGTGCTCCTGCATTATTTACAGTGTTTGATTTTTATAGAGAAAAACCCTGGTAGCATGACTGGAAGGAACTGAAAAGGTAAGCTGAATTTAGAAAACAACTTATGGTTTCTGGCCATCACAGGTGAAAGGCCAAAATCTGAGTAAACAAAGTGTGATCCCTACAGGGCTGTTGGGCAGCAATACTAACATTCAGCGCTCTGGCTAATTAAAGCTTATTTTTTAAAAAAGCTTAGTGGTTTTATGCTTATATGGTAACATAAAAAAGTGAACAAGACAATCTCTGACCACAGAAATGTAAAAGTTTTGTAAGAATATACACCTTCTTGTTTTTACCAGCTAGTAATTGCTTTTGTCTGTTTATAGGGTTTTCTTCAAAGCTTAAAATCACAGTTTTTGAAAGGGACACAGAATTCTCTTCTTAAACATGGGCTGGCTTCCTTCAGTGTTTGAGCTTTGAGGGACACCTCACCAGGTTGCAGAATTTGTTGGATTTCAAGAATCCTTAACAAAAAAAATGCAACCAGCAACACTATTTTATTCTATTTCTTACTGGGTCCTTATCCTTTATTCTGGCATGAAAACAGAACCGGAAACTAGAAATATAAAGACACTATGACTTCAAAAGGTTTTCCTTTATTTCAGCTGTTTTATTTTTCTGAATATATACATATACATGTAAATAAACATCATCAACACCACTGTCCTCCATTTCTTTCCTGTGTTTTAAGTACATGGGCCAGGCATGTCCAAAGAGACCCAGTGGCTCAGGAACACTGTAGTTATGCTTACATCTCCTTTTGCATTGATTGCACTGACTTCTGATACAATTGCAAGATACCAGCAGCCTTTAGCTAATTCATCTGCCTTGCTATAAAAGCAACACTTGCAAACAAAAAAGGCAGCCAATAAAAGACTTTTTTTTCCTCCCTAGAGGACTTTTTCGCTTTTGAATTTAGCAAACCTTTTATTTTTCTATTGAAATTAACATTTTTAAAGTATTACAGGATTTTTCTCTTACAACATGTTTTTGCATATCATAACAAAACCCTTCCATTTTAAGTGGTTGCCACAAAAAATGGGGACAGATTAATAACTGTCTACATAATAAACAAACAACAACTGATAGTTAAAATTCAGAGGACATTTCCTATGAGACTGTGCACAGTCTGAATAAATAATTTGTGTGAGGCTAAGGAGCAGGCATAGTAACATTTTCAAAATGGCACACTATCAAATCAAGAGGACTGCACTCCTACTACAAAAGGCAAGGAAAAAGGATATGCATTTTAAGCTCCATTGATGCTCCAAACATGGAGACCACGGACAAAGAGGAGCTGTATCTGTAGAGTGCCTTGTTTATTGCTGATCTGCGATAAGGCCACTCTGGGAATTTCTGCCCTACAGAAAAACAGTGAAACTGCTTTCTGATTACACCATCCCTCTGACCTACAGTAACAGCGGTGAAGTAGTACCTATTAACATCCATAGATCCTATCTTGGAGTCAGGGACCCTGAACAGTACTGGCTGGGGACAGCAGCAGTGGCAGGTGTCACTGCTACTAAAACCTCTAGATTTTGCAATGTTACATTTTAATCATAAGGAGATGAAAAGCCCTAACTCTCTACTATAGTTCTAAAAAACCAAAACAGTAATTTCCAAGATATGTTACGCATATTGCTGTGCAGTTAGAGCTCCCTGTTAACTCTTGAGAGTCTGAACTGACAAGTCTTCAGTTTGCTTTCACGCATGTACCAACAATGGGAAAAATTAAAGAAGCCTCAACCCAGGAGTTCTGAGGAGAAATTGTCTATAAGAAGGCATGGAACACTGGTGGAAGACAAAAGCTACAAACAGAAGGATGCATCCTATGATGTACCATGAGCTTGGTGCAGGACAGCAAAAATCACTCATCTTCCCTTTTGAGAAAGGAACTAGCACCAACAAGGGATTAGTTCTTTAAACTGCTTGTAATTAACACTCAGATCTTTGGATGGAAAATACAGCAAATTGCTACAGTTTCCTTGTAATGCTAGAATAAATGTCCTAGAGTGCTGAGACCCACAGTTCTACAATGAAATACAGAATATTGGCAAATTATATTCCATTTACACTGATTATATGTTTCCTATAAAATTTAATGAATAAAGCCTGTTAAAATAATTAAATTTAAATATTGCATTCTGTATCTTTATGTAAACACTGGCACTCAGTAATATCTAAAAGACCCTTTCAAGAAATTACGTAGCTTGTGGCACATTTTTCCCTGTTTCTTATGGAAATAAGGCTACAACATTAGTCTGTCTGCACAACTCTGTTCCAACAGAGCAGTGATCTTGCAAATACGACTAACAGGCTCAAAATACAGTATGTAGGGGACAGTCGAGTCTTATAAAAAACAAGCAATCAGGATTAGCACAGCCCTAATAGCAGACATCCATGTAGCATGGGCCCTACAGATGCCAGAAAGGGAAAAGCTTCATCTGGTATTTGCAGGTCCAAAGGCAGTGACAAACCAGAAATCCAAAAGAAATTAGACTGTCTTTTTCCCAGATTGATGCCAAATGGTAAGGGAGGCAAACTGGAACACGGGATGGAACGTAGATGAGACAAAGTTTTGTTGAATCATCTAAGAGTATACAGATGTTACGCTGCCCCGATTACAACACTGCCAGCTTGTACTCCAACACTACATAACCTGTATTAGAAAACATGCCCAGATGTTTCCAAGGAAAAGTGTTTCCGTTTCAGAAACTCAGTAGTTCTGTACCGCAAGTTGACAGATAAAGTCTTTTCCAGAAGACATGTCCAACACACGCTTCACAAGGGAGCCTTGTTTTCAGTACATGCTCTGCTTGCTGCCTACACAATTCAGCTGAGAGGACTGGCAGGTTCAGCGCCATCCCAAAGAACGGTGCTGCACTGCATGGCACCAATTCTCCACAACATGGTAGAGCTCTGAAAGAGGTGACTCAGACCTCTCCTTTGTGCAGCTTCCATAGGAGGTAGAAATCTAAATTGCATAACTCCACTTTTTCTTTAGGAAGGAAAAGTAAGTTTTAAAATTGAAATTAAGCTTCCTCATTTCATCATTCTTTTTGTTGGCAATGACTTCGTAAGGTGAAACTACAGGATGTTGGGGGTACTTGATGTAAGCCTGGATGTCGATTAGTCCGCTCATACGGATGTTTTTAGCATTGCCAATATCCAATGTGAAATGTAAACATCAAGCAAAAAATATATACAAGATTTTTAATTCATTCCCAAGAAATTACCATAAATTGTTCTAAATACATTTCACACATCTTCGTAAATATATTTTTCAGAGTGCAAAGACTTCCAAGCCCCAGATCTGAGTAAAATACAGCATTTTTCTGATGGAGTAAGTTTCAGATGGCAGTCACAAACAAGAAGGCATATCTTATTTCCTGTATTTCACAACACTTTTAACTGAAACACATGTAAAGGAATAAGACCTGAAAGACAATGGATTGTGGTTGTAGAGTAACACCAAAAATTTTAGATTGCAAATAACTTTTCTAACAATCAATGATGACAGTTTTACACTTTTGAATCATTGCTCATTGTAGTATCTGTATAACGAAGTTCTTTAATACTGTTGAAATCTACCACTGTAACTGCTAATCGGTTCTTAGGGTCAGAATGTATACGCCTAAATTTATCCCCAGATGACACCACATTACTGTTACTCTACAGTCTTTGCACACTGTGACACTGAAAAAGTAACTGCTGCCCTATATAATTCTTAAAATAAGCAATTTGAATCTTAAAAGCTTTAACATTCTCAGAAAAAAAAATCACTAGCAACTGCTAGAGCAAGTTAAGCAATTCGTTTCTGGGATGTTTTAACAAAGTAATTTATTTCTTACTCTAAATGAAGTTAATACTAGCACAATGTTGAGTTTTTTTATTTTAAAGATATACTAAAATTCCCAAACAACCTTAAATTGGTTATGAGCTTAAACTACTGAAATAACCCATTAAATATTTACAAGAAAAAAAAAAAGTTCACAGCACCATACCTGTGCCCTTGCATGAACTTCCCCAAGGAGACCTGAGTACTGCTGTTCCAGATACTTTTTTTCTTTCTGCCAACAGCTTTCCTGTGCTTTTATCTCTTCAGCCATTTTGCTAAAAGCATCTTCCTGGCTCTGCTGAAGCTCCTTCATAGTATCTGACTTGTTCTTACAAATATATTCTAGGTGAGATATCTGTGTGACAAGCATTTAAAAAGAAATCCTTTTGCCTCTCAAAACACCTGTTTACTTTAATTGTACACATTAATTTAAGCATAAGCTATTCCACCATAAAATCTGAATTGTAATTTCTTCAACACATTTATTAAAACTAAGTAAAAGTCTTTCACGACAGATTACTTACTTGAATCCTGCAACAAAACTGAGACACATTTTGGAATAATGAATTTTCATTGGCTTCAGTTTTGCCATCCTTATACCATCTTGCAGATATCTGTGGCCTTCTTTGTTGGAAACCTGAACTGGACACTTTCCATATTTTTTTGAAACAAGTACATTAAATCTTGTGCTGCTAAATTAGTGGTCTCAGTATAACAGTCCTTTAGAAGTTTGCAAGGATTGCAAGTAACTGAAAAAACAGCCCTTAATTTTATTTTTTTTTTATTGGAAAGCCAATACATTCCATATATTAATATGATTATTTCAGGAAATTTTAGCGCAGAGAATGTTTTTCTTATAAGTAGCTCATTAGTGTATGATGTGTTTTCAGCAAGCATGAAGGCATTCACTCTGTGGTTTAACTTTGCAGCTCCCATGCAAACTAAATAGAGTAATGAATCAAGCTAACAATGACCTCTGAATACACATGCCTACACTTTGCAACCAGAGAATATCAGCAAGATACCTTCCAAACAGATCACACAAAACTGCAGAAAAATCTTGTTGTCAGAAAGCAGGTACAACACAGGTAACAACAGTGCCCCAAATCCCTGAAAAGCTGGTAAGTACATGAAAAGAGCCCTAGAGACCTCACAATCAATCTCAATAACCATACTAAATTAAAAAGCAATAAACAATAAGACACACCCCCCACAAACACTGCCAACAATATTCACCCCCTTCCCTTCCACTCCCTTTCCACTTTACTTCAAAAGGGAAATAGAAATGTACACCCAATCTGCATAATTCAGAACTTATTTTATGCTACCCTTCTTTAATGATTTCCATTGACTGCTGCAGTAGTTACTAAATGATGGGCAGAGACAAAACAATTCACTGTAACAAACCCTGTCCCATACTCGGGCCAGAAGA
>NW_009259860.1:2288789-2316837 GCF_000687185.1 Egretta garzetta
AGAGCGGTCACAATTCCAGCAGATGAGAAATGTCCAAAAGAGCTTTTCCCTTCCTATGCCTCAAGAACAAAGTGTCAAGGCAGCCAAGATCTAGAGTCGCTCTACCAGACTGGCCTGATCAATGGAGCCAGAACATGAACTGAAATCCTGAACAGTGGCATATGTTAGTCTGTAGAGCCAGTTTAAGTAATTCAAAAACAGGTCTCTTCTTTCCCAAAAATGCAGGGATTTTTAGGGAGAAAGGCCACGTAAGCTTATTCATATTAATATCATTCAGAAAAGTACAGCTTCTCCCTTTAACAAATACTGACATGTTTTATAAAAATAAGTATTTTCTATTGTACTTCTGAATCAGATTTCATAACCCAAAAGTTACAATTAAACCAAAAAACCACACTGGCGTTTTTTCAGATAGTAACTCTGAATCATAAACATATAATTTAAAGATGATGTTCCTGGAGTAAGTGCATTTTGTTTCTGTTTTATGCTAAAATAAAGACTTGCTTTATTAGTGTAAATGACTAAGTTCTTTGAATTGCTTCATCAGTAAGATTAATTTATTTTCTTTTAATTAGGTCCCTGTGGCTAATATTGGCTAGTACTATTAGCATGTCCTGCACAGAAAGTGGAGCTTAGAGACTTCATACAGACTTCAGTCACATTTACATGCCCACAGCAATGGCATCAAACTGAGTTGTAGACAAGCCATAATTAATGGTATTGAATTATTAACGTCCAAATTCTTTTTGAAATAAGATGAATGTCAGTCCTTTTTAATGATACTGTGATGTGGACAAATGTCACTGAATTTAATAGAGGTAGCTGGTGCCTAAGGACACTTACCTTCTCATTAGCCCTGTTGAGGTCTAAGATCAGGGCATCAACATTCTCCTGCAAGACTGCACAAAGCTCAGACCAAGAGAATCTATCTAGGATGCCTTCTGGTTGTTTTATAAGCACACAGCCTGCTACCAAACGCTGGTATAAGCTATGGAGGAAGGTTAGCTTCTCCTGAGACAAAAAGAAAAATTAACTGTTATATCTGAACAGTGCTAGAATCCAAAGAGATGCATCATATGTGTAGTAGTGAGCTGCACACAGCTGAAAAACCCCCACAAAGCTCATTCTCAAACCTTTTCAAAAGCAGTATTGATATTTGCAGTCATACACATTAAAGCCAGAGTAAGAAAACAGTTTTCACAAAATTTGTCTAATTAGACACAGTATATAAAAAAAGCCCAATCCTGCAGTGATCGCAGCCATGACCCGACACAGATAAAAATTTCCATGCTATTAGCTGATGTAATTTAAACATTTATGTTAACATTTTCACATACATTCAAATTGTACCTACTTCCAATATCTGCATGGCACACAGAAAATTGACTGGCTTGGCAGCACAGCACACTGTTTATACAACTATCACTCTGAAGTATTTTAAATTTGTTTTTGCGTGGATTATGTATAACTAAATAGCTAGACAAAATAGGCTTATAGCTTCATCAGTTAAATTCCACAAGCCATGCCTCATTAATTTACACTAATTTTAGTCAGTAGTATAATAAATTGATGCAAGTTATAAATAAAATCTAGCAACAATAGCATGCAACAGAAATTCCAGCCTTCATCGTTTTAGTACGTATATGCAACTTTGCAACATTGATTAAGACAACAATAGAAAGCTATACCTCAAAAGCCACAAGAAACAGCCTTTACTCAAAGCCTGTAAACCATTGTAAAGGTTCCCACTATTTTCCAGGGGCCTTGGATGAGGCTTTATATCAAGAAATTGTGGATGACAGAGATGGGGAACTATGTTTTTTCTGAACCCTCCCCATTAGACTTAGGTGCATTTTCTCTCAATTATTTTATGGTATTTTAGGAAATAAAAAATTGTAGTTTAGTTTAGTTTAACTTTGTTTCTAGCAGATCTCCTAATTCCCCAAGGAAAATCCCGTATGCCACGATCATTATGTTTTTGCTTGAGCTGTGATAAACCAAGGATGATAATTATCCATTTGGCATGAAAAAAGGGATCCCAAGGCCCAAAATCAATTCACACATGTTGAATGCAACCACAGTGTTGTAGACATGCTGACTTTACAATATAGCCAGGCTTCTAGTTTCCTTCACTTTAATCATCTGATGTGTATAACAATTCCAGCTGCTTCATGTGGACACTATTTAAATACCAGGCTGCAAAAGAGGTGGAAAGAATGTTTCCTTTTTACTCAGTTGGCATCCACGTCCAAATTTGTGAAAGTAATGAGCTCAATATGCACGACAACTGTGATAAAGAGTATCATTGGTATTGCTAGTACAGAACTGCTTTATTGGGGCGGGGGGGAAAGCAACAAAATTAACATCTGTAAACAAATATAAGGAGAGAGATAATAGTTCTATAATAAGACTTAGTGAAGCAATTCCCAAGTATAGCAAACCACAATGAGTTAACATGTCACAAGTAAGAATTTCTAGGGTTTGTGGTGCACAGGCAAAACTACCTCAATTCCACATTTGCCATCTATCAATTCCCATATGAAAGGGTGATTAACTACACATGATGATGATACTATTACATGTTCCAATTGTAAAACATTTTTGTTAACTTTGAATTTGAAACAAAGAAATAATTGTTCGTCAGGCGCAGCTCTTTAAATAAACTAATTTGTTCAAAAATTCAAAATACTGGAAGGGTTAAACTATTAGTTCTCACAGAGGAGGATCTGGAGAAGGATTACAGGTCAGCAGGAGAGCACCTGAGGAGCAGTACAAAGGAATTCCAGCCACTCCAGCCAGTAAGTCAGCTTCATCGGGGCCCAGCTTAAGAGCCTCTATGCAGATGCATGTAGCATGGGGAATAAACAAGAGTTAGAGACATGTGTGTGCCTGTGGTGCTATGATCTTATTGGCTTCATAGAGACGTGGCGGGATGGCTCCTATGACTGGAATGTTGGAATGGAAGGATACAGGCTCTTTAGGAAGGACAGGCAGGGGAGACGAGGAGTGGGTGTCACCGTCTATGTCAATGACCAGCTGGAGTGTATGGAACCCCACTTGGGGATGGATGAGGAGCCAGCCGAGAGCTTATGGGTCAGGAGTAAAGGGAGAGCAGGAACAGGTGACATTATAATGGGGATCTGCGGCAGGCGACCCAACCAGGAAGACCAAGCGGGTGAGGCCCTCTATAGACATAGGAGCAACCTCATGTTCACAAGCCCTGGTCCTCATGGGCGACTTCAGCCACCCCAATTGGAGGGACAACACAGCAGGGTGTAAGCAATCTGGGAGGCTCCTGGAATGCACCAATGATAACTTCCTTCTCCAACTGATAAAGGAGAGGTGCCATGCTGGACCTGGTTCTCACCAACAGGGAGCAGCTGATGGAGAATGTGAAGCTCAAGGGAAGCCTTGGCTGCAGTGACCATGGTGGTCTCTGTCCATGATGGTGGATTTCAAGATCTTTAGAGCACTGAGGAGAGAGCACAGTAAGCTCACTGGCCTGGACTTCCGGAGAGCAGGCTTTGGCCTCTTCCAGGATCTGCTTGGTAGAGTACCATGGGATAAAGCCCTAGAGGGAAGAGGGGCCCCAAGAAAGCTGGTTAATATTCAAGGATCACCTCCTCCAAGCTCAAAGTCAGGCAAAAAGGCCACGAGGCCTGCATGGATGAACAAGGAGCTCCTGGACAAACTCAAGCACAAAAAGGAAGCCTTACAGAGCATGGAAGCAAGGACAGGTAGCCTGGGAGGAATACACAGAAAGCGTCTGAGCAGCCAGGGACCAGGCTAGGAAAGGTAAAGCCCTGACAGAATTAAATATGGCCAGGGACACCAAGGGTAACAAGACAAGCTTCTATAGGTACCTCAGTGATAAAAGGAAAACTAGAGAAAATGTGGGCCCTCTCCAGAAGGAAATGGGAGACCTGGTACCCGGGACGCGGAGAAGGCTAAGGTACTCAATGAATTTTTTGCCTCAGTCTTCACTAACAAGTGCTCAAGCCACACTGCCCAAGTCAAAGAAGGCAAAGGTAGGGACTGGGAGAGTGAAGAACCACCTACTGTAGGAGAAGATCAGGTTCAAGATCACCTAAGAAACCTGAAGGCACACAAGGCCATTGGGCCCAATGAGATGCATCCACAGGACCTGGGGGAACTGGAGGATGAAGTTGTTAAGCCTCTATCCATCATAGTTGGGAAGTCATGGCAGTGCAGTGAGGTTCCCACTGACTGGAAAAGGGAAACATAACTCCCATTTTTAAAAAGGAAAAAAAGGAAGACTGGGGGAACTACAGGCCAGTCAGTCTCACCTTTGTGCCCAGCAAGATCATGGAGCAGATCCTCCTGGAAACTATGCTAAGGCACATGGAAAGTAAGGACACAATTGGTGACAGCCAACATGGCTTCAATAAGTGTAAAATCGAGCCTGACAAATTTGGTGGCCCTCTACAATGAGGCCGTGGCATTGGTTGATAAGGGAAGAGCAACTCACATCATCTACCTGGACTTGTGCAAAGCATTTGACACTGTCCCACACAACATCCTTGTCTCTAAATTGAAGAGACATGGATTCAATGGATGGATTTGGTGGATAATGAATTGACTGGACGGTCACACTCAAAGAGTTGTGGTCAGCAGCTCAATGTGCAAGTGGAGACCAGCAACAAGTGGAGTTCCTCAGGGCTTGGTATTGGGACTAGTGCTGTTTAACATCTTTGTTAGCAACATGGACAGTGGGATTGAGCACACCCTCAGGAAGTGTGCTGATGACACCAAGCTGAGTGGTGCAGACAACATGCTGGAGGGAAGGGATGCCAGAGAGACCCCAACAGGCTTGAGAAGTGGGCCCGTGCGAACCTCATGAAGTTGAACAAGGCCAAGTACAAGGTCCTGCACACGGGTTGGAGCAATACCAAGCACAAATACAGGCTGGGCAGAGAACAGACTGAGAGCAGCCCTGAGAAAAGGGGCTTGGGGGAGTTGGTTGATGAGAAGCTCAACATGACCCAGCAGTGTGCACTTGCAGCCCAGAAAGCCAACCGTATTCTGCGCTGCATCAAAAGAATTGTGACCAGCAGGACGAGGGAGGTGATTCTGCCCCTCTACTTTGCTCTCATAAGACTTCACCTGGAGTACTGTGTCCAGCTCTGGGGCCCCCAATGTAAGAAAGACATGGACCTGTTGGGAGTGAGTCCAGAGGAGGGCCACAAAGATGATCAAAGGGCTGGAGCACCTCTCTGATGATGACAGCCTGAGAGACCTGGGGTTGTTCAGCCTGGAGAAGAGAAGGCTCTGGGAAGACCTTTTACAGGGGCATGTAGTGATAGGACAAGGGGCAATGGCTTTAAACTGAAAGAGAATAGATTTAGATTAGATATAAGGAAGAAAGTCTTCACTATGAGGGTGGTGAGAAACAGGAACAGGTTGTCCAGAGACGTTGTGGATGCCCCATCCCTGGAAGTGTCCAAGGCCAGGTTGGATGGGGCTTTGAACAACCTGGTCTAGTGGGTGGCAGGGGGTTTGGAACTACAGGATCTTTAAGGTCCCTTCCAAGCCAAACCATTCTATCATTCTATGATAAAGAAGGAAGGAGAACAAATATGCCCTGAGATCTTGTAGATATTAAATACGTATTTCAAAATATGTATCTTAAAATCATATTTTGGGGATAAATCCGTTAAGACTACAAATAACCTTCTGATGTATGTAAATGTATGAAGTTGAGATTAAATAAAGACTCTTTTTGACAGTCATCTTGTCTCTGGTAATACCTCCATATCCTTCTGGTAAGCCCTGGTAAGCTTCTGGATTTCATTTTCAGATTCTGTGGCACGTACTTGCTCCTTCTCCCAGCATTGCTGCACATTCTGTAGTTCCATTTTTAAAGTTCCTATTAAAGCCTCGCTGTCTGCACACTTAGTGTGCACATGATTTAACTCTTTATTGGCATCAGCCAGGTTATTGTGAGCTTCCTGTAGAACAGAGGCATGGAACAGAAAGGCTGGTAAGAATTTTGCTTTATAAAATGCTACCTTAGTCCAGTGCTCATCATCTGAGGAAGTAAACAGTCATATAGCCACATCTGTTCAGAAGATATCTTGTCAATAACAGAATTTCAAAATTGACAATAGTCCTTCTCCACAGCTTGTAACTAGGCAGCATCAGAAATCCATTTTAAAAGTTAAAGTTTGAAGAGTTAAAAGCTCTATGAGGCAGTCACCTTCGGAATTCCCTCTACCCCCACAACTGAGATGCAGAACGCATGGATGCAAGTTATCCTCTGCAGACTGCAGAGCTCTCGGAGCTAGTGAAAAGATACATTATTTTCCTAAGTACATCTCTGATCCTTTACAGCTGAGTTGGTAGGCAACACAGACAGCTGTTGTTACCCATTGTATTCCTTATCTGCATGATAACAAAATGTGAGGACTCTCCTTGGAGGTTTGACCTTGGGAAGAAACTAATAATTAGAAAAGGTCATATATACAATCACTATGTTACCAGTACCAAAACTCACAAGGTAAACAAAGAACTTAACACACTACCCCTTTTCAGCCAAAAGATCGCCGAGATGGAGTGGACAGATACACAGCTTTCCTCTTCTACAAGCACTGGACTTCCAGCACCACTAATGTTTGCTAGATGTCAAACTGAAAGCATTGTTTGTTTTTCATAAAGTTATAGCTGCTTATATAGGATATGTACTAGGAAAGATAATCCCAAATTCATCAGACAATGACAACTTGTGTTCTTAATGAAAATACTAAAACACTTAAGCAATGTTTAATTTCTAACACCAAAGTTTTCGGACTGGATCTAGTTTTCACTCATATATACAATTTTGTTACCAAAAATTTAAAGGGATCAGAAACTGGTGTACTGCATAAAAAACAGCACTGTCTATGTGTAGCAAACTCAGTTTTTGCATGAAGAAAACAAGTATCTGTTGCAACAGTTTGTAAAATTTTTAAATGCCTTACAAAGGTGCTGCAACAGAAGCAGAAGTGTTACATCTTCTGAACATGTAATTTAAATTAGTAAAAAAAGTTCAGATCAAATGACAGGAGATCACATGCAAGTGTCAATTAATATGAAGATTCAATGAGTGTAGCAGAAGTATCTGTGACTAAACTGAAGTGATAAAGCAGCATATCCCCAGCAAAAGAATCTGAGAAACACCGGGAGTAGAGACATTCTATTTTGGCAGTAATATAATACACTGCCAGTTGGGAGATTAAGTTTAACCATGACCTCAGGACTTCCTCACTCCCTTGGCCGCTGATGTAACCAGACAGGACGTTACAGAAGTGGTGTGTCAGGCAAAAACAGAGACAAAAAAAATTCTTGTTCAGAAACTAAAGAAAAGAGTTCTCAAGCATTTTATCAGTTCCAGGTAGAACTAGAAATTTTGGACTGCACATTGTACAATTGTCAAGGGTGACCTGATGCTTCATACATGCATTAATTTGTCTGATAAATACAAACAAAAAAAATTAACAAAAGAAAGGACACCTTTAATAAAATATGCTTTCATATAAACAGAGGTAATTAAATTCTCTCCTCCCTTTCTTGAGAAAAACAGTTAAGAGAAAAAGAATTACTGATGCTGATTTCAATACAAAACAATACTTAGCAAACTGATAATTCTATTTCAAATTATTTCAGAAGTGCAATCATTGAAATGATCAGTTACGTAGTCTAAGGAGACAGCCAGAATAAAGCAGCATGCAATGTAAACTAGTCTGCTCAACAGAATACAATGATATAGACACTTATTCTGATAGAAAAAAAGATACCATAAACCCAGAAAGATAGAATTCGCAGAACTTTCGAATTTTATGTTAAGTTCATGAAACCATACCTTAAGGTCTTGACTTAAAGCACACATTTTCTCTCTGTATATCTCAAGTTCTTTTGTCATCTTTTCATACAAAGCCTTCATTTTTCCAAGCTGTGAAAAATACAGAGGTCAAACAGGCTTTTAGAGAAAAGCTACACAATCACTTGAATATAAAGGAAAAATTTTGTACATAGATGTAAAAAAAAAAATTGTTTTCAATTCCTTTGACTTTATATATTTATTATATTATTTATACTCCATACAGTCTAAATAATGTGCCATTACAAGAGCACTAAATAACTCTTTTATAACGATTTAAGATAAACAGAATCCCAAACTGAGTCCACTATTAAATTTCCCATTGACTCTCAAAATACCTGACAAAGACAAAGACTTTGAAATGCATTTCAAAATGTAACAAATTAAATTATGATCTGGGGGAATGGTTTGAGAAAACAGGTTTTCAAAGTCAGTGGCCATTTGCAGAAATTGTCCAGCTACGAGTGTGGTCTCTACTTTTTAGTGAGCACTGGATAGTACTCACATACCAGTAAAAAGTAGCAATGTTTCCAGAGAGGCATGGTAACTACTGAACTGTTTGTGGTACCACCTTAATGGTAGCTCATGACCGTAATGTGTACTAACTTCACTTTCCACTTTCAAAAAACATAACAACACATCATTATAATCTGCATCTTTGGTTACCTGATGATGAGGTTAGCAATACAAATGTCTGAAAGAAATCATCAAATAGAGCTGTATTATAGTACAGGTTACTGCTGGCACTTGAGCATTAAGGAGCAACTCAGAAGTAAAATATCCCATTTATAAAATTTACACATTACTTTGGAAATTATAATTTTGTTTGATGTCAAATCAGGAGAACTGGCAGAACCCTTAGACATAATTACAGTAAATTACAGAATGCTGCTGGAGTATTTCCAGTCTTTTTGTTGGTTTACTAGCCTTGTCTCTCTCCCCAAACATAGTCTAGCCTCTGCACTGTAGAGAAATTAAAAAAACCTTGTTATCTGTCAAAACCAAAACACTTATACACCTTTCAGTCACACAAATGAACTCGATCATTTAATCTAATGTTTAACTCAGTAAGTTGAAGGTGACACATGACAAGTTTACCAGAGTATTTCACATATACTTACAGGTGTACACGTGTATTAATACCTCCCTCAATATGTGGGGTCTCGTTGAAAATCTCGCTATAAAAAGAACCACTACATAATTACTCAAAACTAAACCCTTACTGCTGTGTATTAAACCATCCTGGTTTTATTGCACAGTGCCCTTCATAGTCCCTTTGTGCATTATTGTATTATTAAAAAGTTTTATTACTAAACATATCTAATATATAAAAAGCTAAAAGCAGTGTTATCTGTGGGGGCGGGGGTAATCAAGAAGGACAGAGCACTGCCCTTTCTGTGCACCATGAAGGTGCTCAGTGATCTCTGGCTCCATATGACAACTTCAGGGTCAGTCACACGCAGTCCTACTGGGAAGTCTTGTGGCAGGTCATCAGTTGGTCCTGCTCTGCTTGCGATTTATTTTCCTTGACAGTTCATTCTTCTTTCTGTCAGAACACTCTCTTTGCTTTCTTAGCAGCCACCCCCTTGGTCTCCCCACTGCTGTCTCTGGCACAGTTTCACAACAAAGCACATCACTAAGCCAAAGCCTGCTGAGTCGACTTTTCAACTGTGCTGCCTATCACGTGACATTCCTCCTCCGAAATAACAATTCGCTGTGGGTAATATGTTCCCAGTTACTCTGCAGCTTCCAGACTTGGGTCTCAGAAGAGTTTCATAATGACTACACACATCGGTTCTCTTATCTCACTGGGAGAGACCTAACAGTGCTTGCTGTTTACAAAAGTATAATTGTTTCCATGGTCACTTATTTTTGCACCCATTGAACAAACTCAAAAGTCTTGCAGGAGACATTCTTTTCCCAATAAAAGGAGCGAAGCTGATATACTTCTGGTTTTTTCTTTTTTCTTTTTTTTTTTTTTTTTAAACATTGTGAGTGACTAGCTAGACTATGTATTTCTCAAAACAAAAAGACAAAACCTAGAAATGAGAAAACAGTACTGGCATTTTTAAAATTTTACCACACCTTGCCTTGTATTTGCCAATTTTATCCAAAGATAAGCTAATTACAAATTTATACAGAAAGCTTTAACAGTGCAGTTAACTTCTCTCTACAGCCTTTAAAGCCACAGATTCATAAAACATTTACATCCAAGATAATCACACTAGCAATACAAATGAGAAAATAAATACAAGACTGTGACTTTCTAGTCAGTGAAATAAAAGGCCAGTAGGACTGCATGGAAGATATTTGATTTTTTTCAAGGTAAAACTTCCAAACCTGAAATATTTCTATTATTGTCTTAGGTAACTTAAAGAAAGTACTGTCACGGTCCTATTTTACTTGAAAAGACCTCAAAATAGCACCAGAAGAGATTTCGTCATAAACACACTCATCTCAGAACATTATGCCACTTTTTAAAGGCACAAGAGCATGCACATTTACATAACTGATACCTGTGACTGTTGAGGCTTAAGTGTTGCATATTTAGGAAAACTGGTATGCACTGCCCAACTCTTAAATCATCACCTTTTAACTGAAATCCTAGAGATGAATGGCTCATTTTCCTGAATGTTTATTGGAAATAATAACCCCAACAGGTTTAATAAGAAAACAAAACCAAATTAAACTAAAAAGATAAAACCTCTTCTCCCTGTCCCCCCAAATGTAAATGAAATTTCACCGTAGGGCAAGCTTAAAGAAATGGTAGCGACGGAGGTTATTTCTTTGGGTATACGTGAAGCTGTCAACTGAATATTCCCACTCTTCTGACCTTTTTTACAAGCAAAGCGTATGTACTGCTGCAGGCCGAAGGCGATACATATAGAGCCAAACAGTGCAAGTGTTACCTCATTAGACGTATCTTCCAGCTTGTTCTGGTAAGCTGTCAAGGTACACCTCAAAGTCTCAAGGACAGAGAGGCTCGGAGGTTTATCTTTGTCCTTACAAGTGCCTGAAGAAAAATACAGAATTAAAATTAAGCCTTAAAGCCACAGAGAGAAAAGTACTCACCCTGGATGAGAGGTATTGAAATTAGCTAGGGCTTCAGTGACAATACAAAACACTGAACAGCAGCCTTGTTTGCCACAAGAGATGCAGCTGAACAGCCATACTTTCACAGCAAATACAGCTGAAAGACATTTGTATAAAAGCTTTAATACAAGACACAGAACTGTAAATTCTGGATTACATTTCTACCTAATGTATTTGGTATGCAGTCTCGCATATAATTTCTATTGTGGTCAAGTCTGTGCATTCAGTCAGACCAGCCAACTTTAAAACCACACAATAACACACTTTGAAAAACATGTTGCCTGAAAGTTACGTATGCTACACTTTTCCTGACATTATTTTGCTGTTGTGACTAGATGCATATTATAATGTAGTGCTTAATTTACTCAAAGCTTTACCGAGCCAAAGATCACATGACGATGTTATGCTTGGAGAGTCTTAAAAACCTTTTAAATGATCTTGAATTTCATTCCAAAGGAAATAATAAAAAAAATTTATTATCTGTCTGCAGAGTCCTACATAACGTTTCAATTATAAATCTTAAAGCTGATATATCCATTATATACACACTACACTTATTTATTAAACCTTTAGACAGAGACTTCTGATCTGGTTGCCTTAATTAGGGACATATGAACAAGTTTGAGCATTCCAAAGCCCATAGTACAATGTGCCAAGAAAGCAAAACAACTCTGTATTGATCAAGAGGTCACAAGATGTCAGCTGATATTAAATTTCCAAGAACAAACTATTCATTTTTTTCTGATGTTACAGCAAAGTACCAGGTTATTGACAGATTCTTCTCAGCACTATTTATATTAGTACACAGCATTTATAAAATGCAAAATTTATATTTTGTAATAAATTATAGTATCATCTTTCCCACAAGTCTTAACATGTTCTATAAGCAAAACTAACTTTACCAATGCTAATAGCATCCTTATTTTGCAAAAGAAGTGAAAAAATCTGTGGCATTTGAACTCCAAAGAGGCTAACCAATCATAACTCCCAGCAGAACTAAAGGATGATACAGGTGTTTATCACCTCTGAAAGGTCAGTGTCACTAAGCAGTTTACCTAGGGTGACTCACAAAGTCAAATCAGATACTAAACTCTTAAGGCTTTTCTTCGTCTCTCCATAAAACTTTGTCAGCTAGAGGAGGTGCACTTACATACTTGCAGATCATTTTTTCTTAAGAATCCTATGGTTAATGTTATCTAATAAGCACTATACAAAAACAATCGATTTGTCCTGTAGGCTATACATAATGCCTCAATGGCAGTCAGTGGAAAACTTACACATATGCACAAGTCAGAAAGTATTGCCAACAGCCGTTCTGAAAAATTTTTTTTAATTAATTAGCCTCTTCTCTCCCAACACTTTGACAATACCAGAAAGCACAGAGTACTATTCAGAATGAACACTAATATTTCACTTTGACTTACCAGATAACTGTTACTGTCAAAGTCACACCTAGTCAAACCAATGCATGTTTGCAAGATCACTTTCAGTAACAGGAGCGAGATCTGCTCTACAGCATGCAAGTGGTTTTTAAAAGAATGCATGTCCCAGTGACAGACTTCTGCTCTGTCGTAGCAGCCACTCCAGTGGACACCTATTTACCACAGTTTCTAAAGGTCTACAGGGTCAGGGAAAAGCAAAATCTTCTTAATGAGACTCCAGTGCCCTTAACCAAACTTATGAGTCCTAGAGATGTCCCTAATAGCAATATTACACCTAGAATCAACCTAAGAAGAATTCATAAAACCTGACCTTTTGTTAGAAGTTTAGATTTCACATTTAAGAAAGAGGCTACTAACACCCTACTGTTATTTTTATCACTTAGCCACAGCTAGTTAAGGATGCACAGGGCTTCAGTCCTGTATTCTCAATTACCAGAGCAATTTCTAATACCCACTGTAGGAACATTTTGCAGCGATCTTGTTGCACAGAAAAATGAAAGTACTACTCTTCCATACTTACAGCTCTAGAGAAGTTGTAACTCAGAATTCTCCTTCAGTTTAAAGTAACTTCTATTAAGTCAATTCAGGGGTTGCCTCCCATCCTATAGCTTTCATCAAGCTGTCTACATAACCTATCTTCATTTCTAAAGTCCCAATCTGCAATGCTGTTACTGAAACATGCCTCTGAACTATCTTAATTTACATCATGTTTGCCAAAACCAGACTTTTGCCAGTGAACTTTCCATGCTGGCATTCCTTGCCTTTGCTACAACCCTGTTTTCTAGGCAGCCCAGTCTGCCAATAGAAATACCAGATCCCACCTTCCTGCACTAGCTGAAAACAAGCCTATGGCTATAATACAGGCCAAATGTTCTTTGTCTACAGGAGACACGCAAAATAATCCAAACAGCACTTTCTTGCTGGAGAGACCCTATTTCAGCAATCAGGGAAAAAAACCCCTAATAGCTGAAGCATTTGCCCAGTATCACCCAAGAGTTTTGGGGGAAGAATTGGGGCAAATGCCATGTTCAACAAAAGGCTGACAGGAGACTTAAAAAGGAGAAGATGCAGATTTATGCTTGTTATTTTGGAATGTCTGAAGAAAAAATAACTTTTAAAAATACCTTGGGTTTTAATCTTAAAAATATAAAGCCTTCTCATCTTTTTCCAGTATAGCCCAATAATCACAACCCGATCAGCACTCAAATGAAGGGGCTGTCAAAATATTGACAGATTTTTAAGTAGATCTCTCAACCATTTGAGTTGAGAGTTAAAAACAAAAACAAAAAAAGATTGCCCAGCCAGCTATGGCTCATGTAGCCCCTGATCTGCTAATTAGACTACAAAGATTTATTTAAGATTTTTACTCTTATTGGCACCTAAGCATTCTGATTTCAAATGTGATTACATTAAACATTTTTTTCAAAATTGAAAAAATAGTTACATAATAAATTTGTAAGCACAACACAGTAAGTAAATAGCATTAAAAATTTAAGTTTCACACTTAGAAGTGTAGTAAATATGTAGAACAAATGTCTCAGTCAATGTCCATTTTAATATTAGCTGTAAAGACTCAATCCACAGCAGAGCTAAATTTGACTTTCTGCCTCAACTGAGCCTCTGCAGAGATGCTGAAGCTTAAAAGATCTCTGTAAATAAGATCTTTCAAAGTTTACCTTAAACAAAGCAAGTTAATACTGAAGTTACTGTAACTGAATCCCTAATATTATAGAAACAGGTCAAAGCTGTTCTCTGTGAGGTTTACCACAAGGGAGAACAGAAAACCTACCCAAAAGACAATTACTGCTTTGGAAACTGCACTTTCACAGCAGCTTCCAGCTCCCCCCAGAATTGCTGAAGCCCCTCTGGGCATGTGGAACTTCGCAAGATTGAGGAAAACATACAGTTTTGAAGAGCCTTTCAGTCTGACGTATCTACAGTAAACCTACAGGTATTACCCACAGGAATTACATTTATAATCACAGAATAAAACTGATACCAGTTCCCAAATAAAAAAAAAAAATCATACAGCCATATGAGGAAAATCAGTGCATCACAGATTCAAGGCTACGCTTTTAAGGACAACATAAATCTTAAGAAGTTCCTTTATTCAATTTTAACAGGACCAGGCCCTAAAAAATACCTTTTTGTGAAGATACAAAAAAATGCACCTTCATTTAAAGGTGTGACACAACCCGTTTATGTCTACAGTTGCTAAAAAGTGCAGAAACATATCATCACAATTTACATAAAATAAACCCATTTGCTCTTTAAGTAACATTTTGCCTGTTTTCTTCCAGTTTACTTGCACTGTAATTTGAAATCATTTTGTGTCTAGTATGTGATTTTCTAACAGGAATCACATAGAGAAAACTTTTATAGATAGATTGAAATGAAGATTTTTCAAAAGTGTACTACTTCCAGCTTTAAAAAAATTACTAGCTTTGATGTTGAAGTTGTTTGTTTATGTTAACCACTATTTCACATGTTTAAGCAGACAGCAGTTCATTGAGTTTGATACAATAATTACATAAAAGCTAGGTAGCAGAGTGACAATCACTGACTTATGATTAATTTTAATGAAAACAGAGAAACATTTGTTCTGTATTTGATCAAATGAATGCAATATAATACTAGTCCACAATCAACAGTAAAAAGTATTGTGTTATTTCATGTGTCCTACACAACCTTTGTGAATATATGACCTTTAAGTTGCTGAAGGTTGCCTCAGAATTTGGCTCAGTTCAGGCAAAACATCTGTTCCCTTTGCAGGTATACTGTAAGGACTTTTTTCTCAGTTGGATTTAGAGCACAGCAAGTGAGCCCTTTTCTGACCGATCATATACACCCCAGCATTTGTAAATCAAGCTCTGGGCTGACAACAGCAGGTCCACATTCCGTCACCCTTTCTCAGCTAGCAAGGCCATTTGACTGCTGTGAGAACTGCTCTTATCATGTCATCAAATCAAAGCATGTTGAGAAGAGGGAATGCAAGAGGCATCTGCAGAATTCCCACAATGTAGTGACTTTGGAACATTGACAGATGCATCTGTCATTTTATACCTTCAACTAACCTGCTGTCCGCTGGCCTGACATAGCAAAGCTGTCCAAGAGTAACTCCAGCTCTCTCATGTTGTTTTCATACGTCTCTGTTAGAAAGACCTGGTGTTTCTTGGCCTTTATTTGACAGGAGATATAGACAAGACAAGAGTGGAAAAAAAGAAACCCATTAAAATAGTAAACAGAAGAAATACAGATCACAATGGTATTTTTGTTCCACTTTAAATTTGAATTCCTGCTATATTTCTTATTACTCCTTTTCTTGAGCCAAGACCTAACGTGACATCACAAATAAGTAACACAGGACCCTGAAACACACTTAAAATAGAACTAAAGCCTTCAGGTAGTCAGAAGAAAAAATGGTTGTACTAAAACGTAGTCTTGATCTTCTCCTTTAAAAAAACCTTGGTGAACATTAATTAACTGCTGCCCACCTATGCAAGCAATGAAATCTATTGTTACACCCTACAAGGGCATCCAGAAAGACACCAAACCACTGGCAGACAGGCTAGAAATTCATGATTTGGCACTCAGTCAAATCCCACACCTACTCTCATTCCAAACTGCCTACTTTAATTGTTAGTATCTTCCATGCTTGATAGTGATTTCTTCAATATCAAAAATTCCTCCTTATGCATGGAACATAAAGCAGCAGAGTCCTTAAGCTCCTATCGCTGAATTTACTTAAAGCAAGCTGTTCACTAAGCGCAGCCTATTGTTCAAATCAAGCCACTGGCTTTATTCTGAGGGTAGAAAGGTGTTACAGCAGATTTTTTGATCACTACAATAGAAAGACTATATCATATCACTCCTTCAGTTTATAGCGGATAATAAAACTTGTGATTTTCAAAGACATGCATCCATAATTCCAGACAGGACCGAGGTCCTCTTGGACTTATGTAGTTCTGACTTCTCAAAAAAATGTACAATTTTAACAGCTACTGACAAAAAGTAATATACCTCAACAACCCTCCCCCCCCAAACCAAGAGGAAACCAGATTTAAATAAACTCATTATTTTCTTATGACAGAGGTTATGCTCAAAGACATCTCATTAGTTTTAATTACTCACTTTATTTTTATTCTAAATTCTAACACCTATATGAGTAATTTCCATTTCTACTTCATGATGGAGAGTTACTCATTTTGTATTGAGAAAAATCCTACTGTTATCTATTATATCTATAAACTGTAGCTTTAGTTATGCTTCACTGAATGTCTAAGGATCCAGTCAATTTCTCAAGTGTGGGAAACATCCTCCCCAGGAAAACTGCTACATACTGGTAGTGTATAATGTCAGACCAAAAACCCAAGAAATGCATTTAATTCTCTGCAGTGTTCTTCAATATTCAGTTTAAATATTTTATAAATTTTCTTTACTCTTTCAATTCTAATTATATGTACTGTATATCAACTAATATATTATTCAGATACGTATTTCAATGCTAGGCCCCCTGTAGCATTTACATGCCTTTCCTTGTTGAGACTTTGTACTACAATCCACAAAGAATTTCCAAACCACTTCTATATATTCAACAATAACTAAGTTTTAATTCTTAATCTATAAAATTATCTATACAAATAGAGCATGTAATTGCTGAGCTCCAGTAAAAGTATTTTATGGGATGCAAACACATTAAAATAATTACTCTCATGTACTGATATAGTCTCAAAGACCTCACATATTACAAATAAGAAAATATAACAATATGCTCAGCATCATAATAAAATAAACACTGTTTTTACCTACACCACACCAGCACAGACAAGGTCAGACTAAATCTTCCCAGAAAAAACCTTTTCCCACAGAAAAGTCAAATGTCAGAATTTTTTTCAATCTCCTCATCCAATTTCTTCTTTTGGTTTAGTTAATTTACCACAAATTAGTCAGTATATTCCAGTCTATTCAGGCTTCACCACTTCTCTGTGCTTTATTTGCTAACTGCATCTACACTCCCTAAGCCAATGTCAGTCCCTTTTTCAACAGCAAAAAAGATCAAAAAGGAAGTATCTCAGACTAGCCAGTTTCTCTACATTTCAGCTGCGAAGTATTTAGTGTCTTTCCTTTCTAACTCCCATTTTCAATTACTGTCCCCATTATCAGAAATTAAAGAAAAATACTGTAAACTGGAGTGCTGGAAACCCAGGCATGGGTTAATAGACCAAAACAGTCTGAACACAGCGATCTAATTTCTTATGCCTCGCTGACAGCTATCTAATAAGAATGTGTAGAGTCATAAAATCATAGGATAATTTAAGCTGACAGGATCTCTGGAGGTCATGTGGTCCCACTCCCCACTCAAAGCAGGGACACGCTTGAAGTCAGGTTAGGTTGCTCAGAGCTTTGTCCAGTGAAGTTTTGAGGATCCTCAAGGATGGAGTTTCAACAACCCCTCCAGGCAACCTGTTCCAATATCTCACAATCCTCACTGAAGGGTTTTTTTCCCATTACAGGTAATTAGAATTCCCTTTCCAAAATTTCTGTTTTCTCTCATACTTTCCACTGCACAGTTCTAAGGAGAGTGTAGCTCAGTCTTCTCCATAAGCACCCATTTGACAGTTCATGGCAGAAGCAGTAACTCCCTTAGTTTTCTATTCTTCGGTCTGAGCAAACACAGCAAGTATACATAACTCTTTACTTTGAAAAGGAAAATGGAGTCCACAAGCACAGAAGTCAAACATAATCAATTGTAGCTGCTGAAAGATATCTTCTGCCAGATCCAACAATTCCTGGAGATGACATTACTTCCTTCTCAGCAACTCCATCCATCAGGATATTTGTGTTAGGGGATGCCACTCCTGTAGAATTACTGGTGAGTATTCCCTAGATTACTTCAAAAAGGAAATCAGGTGACAAAGAGCAGAAATCTTTACTTAAAGAGAGTTTGCTTCCCAGACCACATTAGCAGAAACAGGTGAAAAACCACTTATAAAGTAAGCTGCCTGCTGACTTTGCCTGGCTTCCCGCACATCAGGATGGACCACTCTTGACCTTGGAGGTGATCCTTGAAAATGAAAGGCAGCAGGAGATCTGTATGGATGCACAAAGAGGTCCTATCTAATTACAAACATTAATAGGAAGCATGAAGGAGATGAAACCAGGCATAGGTGACCTGGAAGAAATATAGAGACACTGTACAAGCATGGAGGGATATGCTTAGGAAAGCCAAAATCCACCTAAAGTTGAAACTGGCAAGTGATGCAAAGGGCAAAAGGAAAGGCTTCCTGAAGTACATCACCAGCAAAAGGAAGACTAGGCAAAATGTCGGCCTGCTGTTGCATGGGGTGGGGGATCTGGTGACTATGACACAGAAAAGGCTTTTTCAATGCCCTTTTCACCTCAGTCATTACTGGTAGAACCTGCCTTCAGAAATCCCAGGTCCCTGAAACCAGTGGTAAAGTCTCCTTGTGAAGTCTGCGTAAACACTTGATAACTTAAAAATTCTCAAAATATATCAGGAATATTTCCTATACCCCCAAACACAATTCTCTCCCTCACAAAATATTCAGAATAGGAGGCCAGAAACCAAACAATACGGGAGCAAAGTCATACTTTCTGAACCCAGAATATATGCTGAATTGTAGCATAAACAATGCTTCCCCAAGTCAAGCTTCATACCCTTAAGAAGGTTCCTATTATCACAAAACAGCCCTTGAGGACAAAAGAATTTTTGGTAGAAAAACGTGTCTGGCAACCTATTTACTTAACCACTAATTTTAAAACAACCACGCTTTTAAAGAAATTAAACAGAAGCCAAGTATTTTTCATTACAAGTACTGTAGGCTTCACCCAGAAGAAAAATCTTTTTTCTAAATGTTTTGTATCCTTATCTGTAAGGTTAACCAGAATTATTAGGAAAACCCAGTACTTATAAAAATTACTCCACCCACTGCCAGAATTATGCTAATCTTCCAGAAGTAGGGTATTTGCATTTACCTGGGCAATTCCCTACTACCTTGGTTGCAGAGATATTTTCTTTAACTACCAGTCTTCAGTTCTGATAGCATTCCATCACCTGCTCCAGGACAGAAATGAAGTCCCATTGATTTTTCAGCTTTTTCCAAAAGCCACTGTTGTATAAAATAAATGCAAACTCTACACACAGTTCCAGAATAACCTACATGAACTGATGATGCAAATGTGCATCTGTGTCTCAAGTTCAGTGACGTTTAAAAAATAAACATGTAGGCAGGAGTTTGAGGCCTTTTCAAAATTAACTTACCAAACTGCAGTAGTATTATGCAAGGAACTGGAGTCCAGTCCTGCAACGAACTGCCATTATTCCAAGATGAATTTTCTCTACTTTGTTTACAATTACAGGGATTCTCCTGTGTGGCTCACCTGCACATGGGCTAATTCACCCACTCATTCTGCAGTACAAATCCCATCTGGTAATGGCAGAACAAGTGCCAAAGCCAGAACTGTCCACGCAGCCACCAAAAAGCAGTATGTTCGGGTACTCCTTGAAAAGCGTTTGAGTAAATTCTTTACAAAAGCATCAGAATGTTTACCAGGCATGACCTCAGGGGAACCAAATCAAAGCATTTATAGAAACAGGTTCCAAATGACTGCTCCACAGTTAACAAAAATAAGGGTTTAGTTGAGTGATGTTCTGTATAGCAGAATAGTGGCACAAATTTTAAGCAACCAAGCATAAATTGCAGTATAAGAACCAAAACAAAACCCTCACTGACAATCTCCCTCCTTAGGCTATTATTTTTGCTCAAGTTATCTAACTATTGAGTAATAGTTTCTTTATTTTCTTGTACTAGCTAGAATTTTCCAAAGATGCCTCCTATAAAGGAGTCTTTAAAAAAGTGTCTAGCCATATGTAAATTAAATACACTTTCTCAAGAAATTTAGTGTTTCAGTTTTAATCACCTGAAATAAAATTAATCAAAAATCCTCACATTTTGTATGGAACTATTCTAGGCCCCTAAAGAGAGATTTGTAACAACCGTTTGGTGGCAGCAAATGTTGTGAAGTATCTCTTTGATTTTTTGGGTTTGGGGTTTTTTTATTAGTCGGAGAAAGTTTTTTGAGAACTGACAACTTTAAAAGCATTTTTAGATGTCTGTCTTGAAACACTGGGACATCAGAGCTCGAGTGACCTCTCCACTTCCAGAATAATTTACAGAATTGGGGTTTTTTTGTAGAAGCTCATTTAAGCATATGCTTCAGACTGATTGGTCGTCTTAAATTAGGACGATAACAGAAGTAGCATCTGGGTGGAAACACTCCAGCCCTGAGTTAAGGCAAGCAAAACAGAATCAAGGTAACATAACATTGAACAATCATTAACACAAAATTAATGAAGATTTAAATTGAAAGAAAAAGCTCTGTTCACAGTAAATCATCTAGATGAGATTTACATCTTTGCCATTGAGTACCAGATTCTAATCCATAGAATTTGTAGAATAGAATCATAATCTTCAGGGTGTTTCATTGTCTCCTCAGTCAAGACACTTCTGTTAAAGAACAATGGTTAATGCCTATGTCCAGGAACTAGATTCTCAAACACGTCTGTTCTGACTTTCAGCTTATGATAACCTACAAGGCTATTACAGACAGCCGAGATGCATACAGAGCATGACTGCATGCATGGCTACAGGACAAAGATTTATATGCCACACAGAAAAAGACAGGCCCTGGGTTTAATCTATTATACTACTTATACATTAATTATGCTACTCCTGATAGTAACTATACAAACAGGAGAAAATTAATACACAGTTCTTCTAAATTAAAGGAATTTATACTAAAATACAGTATTTTTAATGACTTAAATTTCCTAATCAGCATTCTGGTGAATTTGCAAGTTCCCCAAATTTCAATATACGTTCCTCAACCAATAAATGTTCAACATCTCCCACTCGTCCAGTACTAAGAATTAAAGATCATCCACTAGTAGGTGCCAGAAATGTAAATATCCTGAGTAACTTTTAAAACTATTAAAGACACCTTTTCTTCTTTGCATGGGGCAGCAATACAGCTGGGGCTGTTTCAATTCAAACCAAGTTCTGAATCACAACGGCCATTCTTCCATATTCCTACTCTTCAAGCTAAAAATTTCTAAAAACCGTAGCTGGAAATAATGACAAGCTTGAGACCAATTTCCTCAGAAAAATATAATGGAAATCTTGAGATCCTGCTCATGCTGAACATTAATAAGCAGTTTTGTTTGATACCAACAGATCCTATCACATTTGATCCATGCAGATTTCTGGCAAACTTCTGCCACATGCTGATATTTAAAATTAAAAGCAGCATAACTATTTTACTATACATTCAACTGAGCCATAAAAAAAAAAAAAAAGCAAAATTCTTTTTCATATAAAGTTTCCAAAGAATGCATTTCGTCCCTGCATAAGTCTGCTTCTCTAAAAACAGTGAGCTTTCACTGGTTTGGTTATATTTCCTGCATATTTTACAAACAAAAACATTAACTTGTACTAGAGCAGTACAGTGAGAAAACAATATAAGATTATCAGACTGGAGTGGGAAGGACATATTCAGGATGTCTCACAATAGTATAAAATAAAAGAAAGTAACAAATACAACAAGAAAGCGGGGGGGGGAAATGAAGGGAAGAGAACACACTGCCATTTTCATAGAATTTTAGTATGGGTAGAGAGAAGCCTAATAACAGTATATGAAATGTTATATAGACTTAGTTTCTGCTAGAGTCTTCCACTTTTTCATTTTGGGAAGAAAAATAACAAAAAGCTGTCCAGACCGAGTAAACAAGACCACACACAGGCACTCCTGCTTCCCAAACAAATACAAAAGTCTTCAGGAAAAATACAAAGCCATCCAAGGTGATAAAAATCTAATCCCATAGGGGACCACTAATACAACTCCTCAGAAAATGAGTATTTTTATTACCTGTTCAAGACAGTCTTGTGGTTTGAAATCGTTCCAGTAATACAATTAAAACAACCCCCTCTATGAATAAGACACTTCTTTTAACTGAGACAATCTATTCTGCTTTTTACCTTTCAGTAACGTAATGTTCATTTTGAGCACACCATTTAATGCTGTTGCCATTACGAGAAACCTTGATCATGAACAGAATTTTGTCCTGAATTCTTCAGGTATAACACACATTTTACTACAGAGCACAAAACAAAAAGGAAAACTCTTATCACAGCAGTAGCTAGCAAGCACTCAAGGTTCCTAATACAAGTTTTTTAGATTGGAATTGTACTTTATATTAATAAATAGCAATCATTACTGACTGTAGTTAGGGGACACAGTTGCTTTTGTCTCTTCATATTCCTTTTGTGCCTGAGAGGTGACTTTCTCACGGTAACTAGGCCAACTGCTTTTAAATACACTAACACTTTCATGGAAGACTCTGTGATTCTTCCAGAAGGAAGAGGGGGTTTTGATTTTATTTTTCTTCAATTTATTAGTTATCAGTCTGTCTGGGAAGTGGATAACACTAAGACAATGTACAGGATAACTCCATCAGCTGAACAGAAGACACCCACAAATCTGAATATCCTCTGATGCAGGTCTCCTGCTCATTGATTAGCAGAATGCCTGTCAGCAGCTGGGAACAGACCACATGTACCTTCCATACTCATATATCCAACAGAGAGAAAGAGGAGACATTTGCAAGCCAGTATCAAAAAAAGTTTACATTGGCCAAGTGTAGAAATACTGCAAATGCTACTACACAATGGAAGGAGAGAAGGTTTTCTAGATATCTTAAGATCTTTGCTTTGTCCCTGCTGTAATGCAACAGGATGGCAAAATTGTTATTCAAAGTTAAGGTGAGTAGAGCCAGTGGCAAGGCCTGAACTGGCCATGCAAAAGGGGAAAGATTGCAGAAAACAATCCAGTAAAATACATCCAACATGCCAAATCCACACAAAACCAAAAAAAAATTCCCTCTTCTCTGTCACCTTCAAACAAGCAATTCTTACAGTCAGATGCTTCCACGAATAACAAAAAGTTATGTGAAAGAGCAATAAACAGAACTACAATGGTAGCTAATGATGCCTGGAGAAAAAAAAAGCTCAGGTTGAAAGACAGAAGATTCTCCACAAGGAATCATAATACATATCTACAAATTGCCTTGTTTGCTAGGAATGCAAACACAAGTTACTCTTTACTCATAGCCATACTTTTAAAGTAATTGTTTTCTGCAAATAACTCTTCAGTTAAATACACAGTATATCACTTAAAATACATTTTTTAATTAGCTTCTCCAGTGTATTAGCTATATTTACTCAAGTTTTACAAAATCAAGTAACATAAGTAAAATCACAGTAACACAATGGCACAGTTCTTCCACAGGTCAGCACAGCAAATGCAGATTATGTTCACAATATGTTTAAAAAACCCTAAACAACGAGAGCCACAGGCCTTTTGTCTTACCATTGCAAGTTCTTCCTGTAATTCTCTGCAGGTTTTTTCATTATTCCGTAGTCTCTCAGAGAGGTCTTTAATTACCTTCTTCTTTTCCTCAATCTTCTCATTCATTTGCTTGTTTGTGGAGAAACACTCTCTTTCTAATCTGAGAAGTTTCAGCATTAGAACACTTTTATCAAAAATACTTTTGCCAAGTATACTATATACTTTTAAAGATAATCAAAGGATATCACACATATCATGTTAGCACATCATATGACTTCTGAAGTTGCCTTTTTTTTCACTGAAGAAAGTTATATATTCCTTCTAAGAGAGGCTTTTCAAGAAGTAGTTATGTTCTTTTCAGTTACCAATGCTTTTGTTAGTGTTAGGCTACCTACCGTAAGTGTTAGGCTTCTGGTCATAAATTAATTTGCTCATTTGGATATGGCCTCCAAATTACACATAATAAACAGAATTCATCATATTTTAATTTACACGGTAGCTCTTTTCAGTAAGGCTGTATCACATCTTGCATAATCACAGAATGGCAAGGGTTGGAAGGGACCTTGGGAGATCATCTAGTCCAACCCTCCTGCTAGAGCAGGTTGCACAGGACATCATCCAGGCGGGCTTTGAGTATCTCCAAAGGAGGAGACTCCACAACCCTCCTGGGCAGCCTGTTCCAGTGCTCTGCCACCCTCAGATCAACCCTAATTGCAAGTACAAAGCTTGCTCCTTAGGTTTCCACATACCTGACTATTCTCTACTCAGAATCACATGACTTCAAACTTTTCCACCAGCAGACTGTGCCCAAAATTTCAAACAGTCCTTGTTCTGTACCAGCCCTCCCAGTACTCAGGAAAACAGATATATAAAGAGCCTTGTGTGGCTAAACAATCAACTCCTGAGAAAGCTCCAAGGCCAAACAACAGCATAGAGGACAGAAGCAGGGACAGGAATCCAAGGAATAATTTAGAAAGATTGCCTGACTATGTAGGCATGGTGTCAGGAAAGCCAGAATCTCACCTAGAATTGATGTTTGCAAAGGATGACAAAGACAAGAAGAAGAGATTTTACCACTACATTAAGGTAGGAAAGAAAACATGGACATACTTCTACACAGACCAAGTAATTTATCAACAGCAGACAGAGAGAAGGTCACCACATTCAATGCCTTTTTTGCATCAGTCTTCTCTGAGAAGGTCTCCTAAGCCTCTGTGATCTGTAAAGGGCCTCAAAGAGGAGAGCTATTGCTAGCAGTAGGGGAGGATTGAGTCCAGGACTACTTGTAAGAACTCAACCCATAGAAATTGAAGAGGCCAGCTCATCTACACTCAAAGGTTCTGACAAAGTTGGCCAATGTCACAGCAAGGCTGCTCATTATCTCTTTGAAAGGTCACAGAGAATGGGGGAGGTCCCTGGCAAATGGAGAAAGACAAATGTCACACCTATATTCAGAAAAGGGTGAAAGGACAAGCCAAGGAACTATAGACCAGTTAGCTTCATTTCAGTCCCAGGAAGGTCACAAAGGAAGATGTGTTGGAACAAGTTTCTGGGCTCATGAAAGAGAAAAAGATGATTGGGAACAGTCAGTGAGGATTTATCAAAGCTAAATCATGGCTGGCCAACCCCTTTATATTCCATAATAAAATGACCAGATCTGCAGACAAAAAGAGAGAAAGTACACTAAATATAAGTCAACTTTAGCAAGGTTTTTGGCACTGTCTCACACAGTATTTTTATAGCCAAGTTAGGATTTCAGTCTAGATATGTGAACTACAACATTGATAAAAACAGTTTGATGGTAAAACTCAGATGGTAGTGGCCGATAACTAGTGGTATTCTGTAACACTCTGTATTAGAATCTGTTTAACATCTTTGAGGGTTTTGGCTTCTACAACAATGGGGCGTTCTTTGATGACTACAACCTGTTAGGGAGGGATGGGATCCACCTCTCTACATGAGGCAGGGGAATCCTAGGCAGTAGGCTGGCCAACTTGGTATGGCGGGCTTTAAACTAAAGTACTCGGGGGGTGGGGTACACAGTCAGAACACTCAAGCAATCGCATCTGACAAGGGAACAACTGTGACCATTCAGAGCAGCAATAAATGTGCTGTAGCAGCCTCCCAATTTAAGAACCAGAAGACCCACTGCCTTAAAGGTGGGCTTGGCAGTGGCAGATCCTCTTTCATCCCTCCAGGGAAACCTATGTGCTCAATTGCCTTGCTGAAATGCCTCTACACCAATGCATGCAGCATGGGGAATAAGCAGGAAGAGCTAGAGTTCTCTATATGGTCGCGGGGCCATGATCTCGTGGAATGCTACCATTGATGGCTATGTACTTTTCAGGAAAGACAGGCCTACAAGGTGAAGGAGGTGGAGTTGCTCTTTATGTGAAGGAGCAACTGGAATGTATAGAGCTCTGCCCAGGAGTGGATGAAGAATAAGTCGAAAGCTTGTGGGTAAAAATTAAGGGACAGGCCAGCATGGATGACACTGTGGTGGGTGTTTACTATAGACCACCCAACCAGGATGAGGAAGTAGACAAGGCCTTCTACAGACAGCTAAAAGTAGCCTCGCAATCACAGGCCCTGGTTCTCATGGGAGACTTCAACTATCCTGGTATCAGTTGGAAGGACCACACAGCAAGGTACACACAGTCCAGGAAGTTCCAGCAGAATATCAATGGTAACTTTTTGACCCAGGTGGTGGAGGAGCCAACAAGAAGAGGAGCACTACTGGACCTTTTGCTGACAAATAAAGAAAAACTGGTTGAGGATGTGAAGGTAGGGTGCAGCCTTGGCTGCAGTGACCATGAGATGGTGGAGTTCCAATTCTGCGTGGTAGAAGCAGATCAGTAAGTAGGATCGCAACACTGGACTTCAGGAGAGCTAACTTTGGCCTCTTCAAGGTCCTACTTGGAAGAATTCCATGGGTTAAGGCTCTTGAAGGTAGGGGAGTCCAAGAGAGCTGGCTGCTATTTAAGCAACACTTCCTCCATGCTCAGGATTGGTGCATCCCCATGAGTAAGAAATCAAGTAAATGAGGCAGGAGACCTGTATGGATGACCAAGTCGCTTCTAGTAAAACTCAAAGAAAAGAGAAAGCTCTGTGGAATGTGGAAGGAGGGTCAGGCCACTTGGCAGGTATACAGGAATGCTGCCAGAGCATGCAAGGAAGCAACTAAAAAGGCCAAGGTCCACCTGGAACTAAATCTGGCCAGGGATATCAAGGATAACAAGAAGGGCTTCTTTGAGTACATCAGCAGCAAACAGAAGACTAGGGGAAATATGTGACTGCTGCTGAACAAAGTGGGTGCCCTGGTGACAGAAGATACAGAGAAGGCGGAGTTACCGAATGCCTTCTTTGCTTCAGTCCTCACTGCCCAGGCTCACCCTCAAGCTTCCCAGTCCTTGGAGATAAGGAAGCAAGCCTGGAGAAAGGATGACCTTCCCTCGGTCAAGGTGTATCAGGTTAAAGATATTTTAAGTAAGCTGGACACCCACAAATCCATGGGTCCCAATGGAATGCATCCATGAGTGCTGAGGGAGCTGGCAGACGTCATTGCTGAGCCATTCTCCATCATCTATGAAAGGTCCTGGAGAACAGGAGAGGTGCCTGAGGACTGGAGGATAGCCAATGTCACTCCAGTCTTCAAAAAGGGCAAGAAGGAGGATCGCAGGAATTACAGGCCGGTTAGTCTCACTTCCATCCCTAGAAAGGGGATGGAACAACTCATTCTGGGTGTCCTCTCCAAGCAAGTGGAGGAAAAGAAGGTGATCAGGAGTACCCAGCATGGATTCACCAAGGGGAAATCATGCCTAACCACTCTGATAGCCTTCTACGATGGCATGACCTGATGGGTAGATGAGGGGAGAGCAGTGGATGTTGTGTACCTTGACTTCAAGCGAGGCTTTTGACACTGTCTCCCATAACATCCTCATAGGGAAGCTCAGGAAATGTGGGTTGGATGAGTGGACAGTGAGGTGTATTGGGAACTGGCTGAATCGCAGGGCTCAAAGGGTTCTGATCAGCGGTGCAAAGTCTAACTGGAGGCCAACAGCTAATGGAGTTCCCCAGGGCCCAGTACTTGGCCCAGTCTTGTTCAACTTATTCATCAGTGACCTGGATGAGGGGACAGAGTGTACCATCAGCAAGTTTGCTGATGACACAAAACTGGGAGGAGTGGCTGATACGCTGGAAGGCTGCGCTGCCA
>NW_009259860.1:2317250-2326183 GCF_000687185.1 Egretta garzetta
GTGAGACCCCACCTGGAGTACTGTGTCCAGTTCTGGGTTCCCCAGTTCAAGAAAGATCAGGAACTCCTGGAGAGAGTCCAGAGGAGGGCAACAAGATGATTAGGGGACCAGAGCATCTCTCCTGTGAGGAAAGGCTGAGAGAGCTGGGCTTGTTTAGCCTGAAGAAGAGAAGACTGAGAGGGGATCTCATCAACACATACAAATATCTTAAGGGTGGATGTCACAAGGACAGAGCCAGACTCTTCTCAGTGGTGCCCAGCGACAGGGCAAGGGGCAATGGGCACAAACTGAAACATAAGAGGTTTCAGTTGAACATGCAGAAGAACTTCTTCACTTTGAGGGTGACAGAGGACTGGAACAGGCTGCCCAGGGGGGTTGTGGAGTCTCCTTCTCTGGAGATATTCAAAGCCCGCCTGGATGATGTCCTGTGGAACCTGCTCTAGGTGAACCTGCTTTAGCAGGAGGGTTGGACTAGATGATCTCCTGAGGTCCCTTCCAACCCTTGCTATTCTGTGATTCCATGATCCGTCACCTGGAATAGGCCAAGAGTGCAATCTCACCAAGTCTGCAGATAACAGTGAATTGGGTGTTGAGTCAGTCACAACACAACACAAATGACAGACTAAAGAGAAGGTCCACCATTCCCTAGAACATAGACTGGGAGGAAGAACAGGACAGCTTGAAACTTCTGAGACTCAACAATGACATGTGCAAAGATCTGAATTCAGGAAGCAAGAGCCACCTGAAGTGATATGGCTGGTAACTGGCTAGGGAGCAGCTATGCTCAAAAAGGACCTATTAATCTTGGTAGACAGCAAGTTAGTCACGAATCAGCAACATGGCATACAAGCAGAGAGACAGCTAATGGCATCCTGGGCTGTATTAGTAGTAGTATACCCAGAAGATCAAGGCAAGTAATTATCACCTTTTATTTGTCATTCATTACAACACATGTAGGATAACCACCGGTTTTAAGCACACACCTCCCCCCATAACACAGGAAAAAAGGTTGGGAGTGAGCTCAGGGTAGGGTCACCAACACTGTTGGGGGCTGAAGTACATAAAAGAACTGAGGGAACTTTTTATGTTCAGGCTGGAGAAGAGATAACTTCAGGGTTTGTAACAGGCCCCCCAGTATCTAAAAAGATGTTGTCAAAAAGATGCAGCCAGTCACTTCACAGCAATGTAGGGCTAGAGGACAAGAGA
This sequence comes from Egretta garzetta, assembly GCF_000687185.1. Lineage (NCBI taxonomy): Eukaryota > Metazoa > Chordata > Aves > Pelecaniformes > Ardeidae > Egretta > Egretta garzetta. Next base: position 2,318,457 of record NW_009259860.1, read on the forward strand.
TAAGTCACAAATCAAATCCAAAATGGTTCAGACACAGAGAAACTTTTTCCACCTTAATGACAGTCAAACAGTGGAATAGGTTCCCAGAGAGACTGTGCCACCTCCATTCTTGGAGGTTTTCAAGACCTAACTGGATAAAGCCTTGAGCAACCTAAACTCATAGCTGATCCAGGTTTGAAGAGAAGGTTGGACTATAGATCTCCTGCAATCTCTTTCAAAACTATTTTTCAATGTAACTCTTAGCAGTGGGAACATCCATGTGTGTCTCATTTCTTTGTCTCTCCTATCACTTCTGTCTCATTAGAATTGAAAGTAATGCAAAGGGCTGTAAGTTCTTCCAACTTTGAAACTTTTGAACTAATATTGTCACTTCCTGACTTTGACTTATTTCTTACAGATCAACATTATCTTTTTCCTGAAGGATTACTTTATCAGTCCTCCAAATACCTATGTGCTTCTGCTTCAGCCTGGCTGACTTTTTTTTGCTTTTAGCTGTAGAGATGATTACTTCTTAGAGAAAGAACTTGCCCATTTCAGTCCCCCAAAGCAGCTTCTACTCCCACAGCTTTCAGAAACAGAGCAAAAGCAGTTCCAATTTATTCTCTGTCATGCTCTCACTCTTCAAGAAAAGTAAATTCACACAGAGACCTAAGCCCCATGTTGTTTCCAATTTACATAGTGCTACTGGGTTCAGAGCTAATTAATAAATTATGCAACCCAGAAAAGCCTGTTTGCTTGGTTTCAGTTATTACAACCATCTTTTTCTGAGAAAATTAATTCTCATGGCTTTGTATAGCTTCCAACTTTGGTATCATTTATCCTACATCAAGTCCAGCTAAAAAGACATACAAGCGTTCTAGCACAACAAATGATAGTCTCCAGGACTTTCCAAAGACTGAGGCTTAAAGACAAACTCGTGGGACTCCTCCAGAAAAAGGGAAAATACGTTAGGATGCCAAATCATGGCTTAAAAGAAAAAGCCAAGCTCCTGACATTGTCTGGAGTCCAAGGACCACAGCCTTCAAAGGTAAGTAGATCAAAGGCTCTTGTATTCTCTCTGAAGAGATCCGGTGAAAGCAATCACTGATATTCACCAATGTTACTGATACTTGTATGCTTCAAAGAATAAAAAAAGGCACAGGAAACAGACGAGGCAGCACATGCCCACCCCATGTAATTACCTCAAGGGAACTGAGTATATTGATGTCCATCTGAGATAAAGCTTGACCTATCTTAATGAAGCTCTGGAAATTTAGGTGTCTGGACTAACAAAATTGTAAAGATAGGCTGTTTCTGTTTCTTCAAGCTCTATTAACAAAACCACCAAATGTTTTACTGTGTTAACTTTCATGGAAAGGTTTGCATTCTCTGAAATCATAGAAGATAATTTGTTTTCAAAAAAGAAGCTGCTAGGAGTAATTGCCTGAATCAACAGATGATTGCAAGTAGTGAAAAGTACTGTTTGGATATTAGACAAAGTTTATTCTGATACCAAATTAACACACAGAAGAGATTCTTTAAGTAGGCACAAATTCTTTTCTGTATCAAAAAAACCCCACAAGTAGGGCAAATCTGCTTTCCTGGGAAAGAAGTGTTGAACAAAATTATCTAGTTTAGAGGAAAAGGGGAAGGCTGTTTAAGGTTTTTGTTGCATTTTAGTAACGCAAGTACTTACTTCTCTATAAGTACTAATTATGGAAGTCCCTGATGCAACTGGTACCATAACTGTAAGAACTATATTTCCTAGTCTTAGCCACAACAAATAGATATTTCCTACAGCAATTCCAGACAAAGAAATATAGTCCCTAAAAAACAACTTTTTTTTTTTTTAAGATAAGGTTTTTGTTTAAAAGTTCTTCCCATTTTTCCGAAATGTAATTTTTGTGGACCAGAACTACCCTAAACACAAAAAACTATCACTTCTCAAAGAAACAGCTTTGTATGTCTAAAGATTCTCACAAGGAACAAAACATTACTGAATGCAGCAATGTAATTTTTTTTTTTTTTTAATAGCACCAAACAGCAAGATTTTCCAGGACCTTCTATCTGCTGCAACCAGCCTAAACTCATGTGTTAACTTTCCAACCAATGATTTCTTTTGCTGGTCTGAATAATCTAATACAGAAAAGTATCTTTAAGAGTCTCTCAAAGACTTAGTTGGAAAATTACTACTTCGGGATTTTCACAATTTTTAACTAATAATACTAATTTAAAATTTAAAAAGCAGATCTTGTGGTAAAACTTGTAAAGTTCTAATGGCTTGGAAAATTCCTAAACAGATGTTTAAACTACCATCAAAAATTCTTCTAATTAGCTTACATTTTATCTCTATTATCACCCCTTGATTATCAGAATCTTAAAAACTCACATCTCTGTCACTAACTTAGTGGAGTGTAATTTACAAATTTGAAGTGTTTAGAGAAATACAGTTGTTTAAAGAGTGCTCACATTCAACACCTAAAGGAATAGTGGAGCTCCACATGGTAATAACTGGACAGCATTATTCCATGTGCAGGCAGCACTCCGCTTAAGACTACTTCTTGAGATAAAAGGTCTTTGCTCATCTAAGAAACTAACATAATTCACTGAATTAAATGCTTTGACAAACTCTTGTTTGTTAAGGAAACTTAAGTGCACATGTATATCACTTTGGGAGATTGGTCTAGCATGATGCAATCAAGCAACCAAAGTTGTACTAAAAAATGTAGGTGAGGAACTCAGATCTTACAAACTTCCTGTGGGGCCAAAAGGAATTTTCATGAGAGGATTTTGTACTGAAAGTTCTTACTGAGCACAGATATCTGACATAAAACATCTTGTGGCAACATGAAAATTAGAATTTGCTAAAATAGAGAGGAGTACCTGAGAGGGCAGTTGTGATGAAAGTTAAAAAGAATAACTGAATATAGACAAATAAAAGCATTAAAATGCCAAACATACTAGAAACCCTGAGAATCAAATTGTTTTACCAATATGTACCTCCCTGTGTAAAGCATTAACACTCCTTTCAGGACCTAGTATGTTTGCATAAGGTGTAGTTTACATTTTTGGTGCATGTGTAACGTTTAAATTTGTTCTTAGAATTCATTTATGCAGAATTCTTGAGTCCATATTTATTTCACATCAAATAATAAAATCGGAACAGGCAATCTTCTGTAATTTTAACTCTTTATTTGTGACTACAGAGCTGAAAATGACCCATGTGTTCAGACTGACAATCATTTTCTAAAGAGCTAAAGAGAAAAAACAGTGCAGTTCTGCAGTTCAAAAGTTAAGTACTTTCAAAAGTCATAGATGTAATTTCTACAAGTCTATTAAATCCCCAGATGGACTGACTGCACCCTTAAACTTGACAGTGTCCGTGGTCCATTAATCTCATTACCTTGAACTTCAGAAGCGAAAGCTACAGGTCAGACACACTTGTTTTCTCTAAGAATGCAAGACACATAATAACAGATATGAGGACAGACATGAGCTGCTTGTACAATTCAAGGGCTAGTTTTTGACCTTGGACAGAAACAACAGGAGAAAAATTCCCAAAACTTCCAAGAGGGAGCAAATGGTATCTGGAGATTCTTGGAAGGTGAACAGCTCCCTCACTGATTACAGAAAGCCATGCTATGGTAGCCACGTTGACAAGACAGGAGAAATTTTTCCAGACTGAAAACTACTCCAGCTTAACAGGCATTAGCCAAAAAAACCTAAAAAAGCACTGTGTTCCACTTGAGGATACTGAATTTGGCTGGTCTAACCTCAAATACAAAGATGGACTGTGGAATATTAGACCTCTGAAGGACTGAAAAACCGGTCCAAGAACAAGGACTGGAAGAACACTAGTTGAAGAAAACTTCTAAGTCTGAAGGGAAGAGAAAGATTTTATCTGCAACATGAATCTCCCATATTTTCTGGACCACTCGAATACAGAAACTTACCAGGAATAGGGGGGGGGGGGGGAAAAAAAAAAAAATCAACAAAAAACCATAAACCATGTTCTCTGTAAGAATAAGAAGTTACGTACAAGAAAAACTCATATAGTGCAAACTAGCTTGTTATGTAAGACTACTAATCCAACAGCCATTCTTCTGAATAAGGCTGTTTTGAACACAAAGGAGCTTTTTTAAAATCAAAAAACAAATAAAATGTCAAATCAATGGTACTGTCTTTCTCCAGTTCAAGGAAAGGCAAAGAACTTGGTATTAGTTTAGTGCCATATATGTTGCTGCCATAGAACTCATGCTCAAAGCAAAACCAAGCAGGCAAGATGAGATTACAGTTTAATTAACTGATGTTATTTTAGGACCATAGAGAATCTTGAAATATTCTTAATCAGTTTCCCAGCTATGAAGACTGCAGTCTTTCTGAAGCATCATGTTAGATTACTATCATAATATATTTCACACATTTTCAACATAAGAATTATTTCCTGTCCTTTGAGGGAAAAAAGCTTTAATTTTTAATATGACTCAGGTTTACCTAAAAGCACAATCTTACATTCAGATTTCTTCTGGCCTTATTTTAGTGAAGGTGTTTATGATATAACACAGGTTTTAACTATGTTACTAAAAACATCTCTGTAACCATACATACAGAAAGACTCTCTCAGGCCCACAAACTTCTCACTTTAAGGAAAACCAGTTTCCTTTGTTCTCCACTATTGTTTGTGTGAATAAGGCAACATAAATATGCGCAGACCCATAATAACCTAGATTGAAAGAGATGCCACCTGTGTCTTTTTCCAACCCATTCTACTAGCTTGAGTGCCCATACCCCCACTGTGTGCCACTCACTAAGTCTTCGCAAACCTCCCCTTTCTCAAAACGTCACTTACTACCATCCTTTATTTCACCTACTCCTCAGTTCTCTGTCTTCCAACACCATTATTCTTCCTGACATTTTCTCAACCCCAATATATACTTGATTCAGCCAGGGAAGAAGACTCAATACTGTGCATCCTGTATCTGCCTGAGAAATATAACAAAGCTGTCCTTCCAAAAACTGCCTGTTATCACAGACACAGCAGATTGTGCTGAGCAGGAAAGGAATCCCAAGTAATTCTGTTGGCTCTCAAATACTCCACCCCTTTTTCTAGTTTTCTTTACCAACTTAAAACTTTCCACAATTATTCAAAAGCTGAAAACAAAGATTATCCACTATAAATTATACACAACTTCTAGACAGAAGTCTTAAAGATTCATCTATCTCTCCAAAGTGAAAAGTAATGTTTTCATAATAATGTAAGTTTATAAAGGGAAACAAAATTTGTTATGAACCTGCCACATACATTTTCCTACACTCTTCCCAAACACTACTGGAGATAGGACCTTATCATAACTACTATTTTCAACATTTTTGCTTTGGCAAACAATCTGTAACAGAACAGTTATTTTCTCTACCTACTAACCATACATACTATGTATGGCTACTGATACAGACCTGTTACTAATGGAATGCCAGGTTCTGAACCTTGGCTTGGTTTGGCAAATTGCATCAGATTGTATTGTTTTCTAGTGACTGAAAACTATAGGGAATGTAAACTATACGTGGTACTCAAGCTGCCTACTACCAGTTTACAATTAATTTAAAAGGTAACTTACACATTGAGTTTTTCCAAGTTTTCTTGGGCGTTGTGTTTTTCTCTTTCATATGCATTTTCTACCTCTTTGAACTCTTTCTTGATCATTTCTAAATCCGAAAGAGCTTCTGCTTGGCTGGCTTTTTCCACCTGCAAAGCTCCTTCAAGGTCTCGAATTCTTAACTACCAAGTGATAAGAAAGCAATTAAAACAAGTTAGGAAAAGCTATCATGATCTTTAATGCTGTTCCATGTTCTGTTCTGCTTTACAGGTAACCGTGTTCTATTAATTCTATATGGAAATATATACACAGAAAGCATTGAACACATCTAAAAATGTATGAATACATACAGCTCAAAATGGAGACAAATAAGATAAGCTGAAAAGCACCTTTCATTCTCCTTTAGTGGTGTCTGGATTTTTCCTTTTTCAGTTATAACTAAAGTTTTCCAGGGAAATTCTGTTTTTTAAGTAGACTCATGAAAGTGTGGGATTAACAGTAAAGGCTTCACTTCCACTCAGCATAAAGCACACTTGAAGCTTGTTCATGTATATGAACAAGGAAGAAAAACTTAGCAGTCATTCATGCATAAAAGGTTAAGTCTCTAACTTTAAGGAATGTTACCCTGCCAGTTCCTTTGTATGTTGTAAAAGTAGAGAGAGGAAATTAAGAAAACTAAATCTTTCCTTTCTACTAGTTTAATCGTCACTTTAAAAAATTTAAGTGCCTGTATATAGAGAAGATCATGAGAATAAGAAAATAACTGACTGAAGAATGGTAGTACTTATTTTTGTTACTCAGGAAAAAAAAAAATAGATACCAAAATTCCTTTTTTTATTTTGCTTAGTTTTTCAAAAATCGAGTGTAAAGCGCTTGTTAGTATGAAATTACTACGCAATTATCATTTAGGTTTTTCTTGCTTGCTTTTTAAAATAAACTGTAATTGCTTTACTGGGTCAGACAGTTTAATAATACAAAAATTTAATATTCAAGTATATATACACTTTTTTCATATAATCAATCTTGACTGGTATCTGCAGATATCATGACTTTGTTTGAAGCTGAAATGTACTCTGAATAATTATATCTGGAACTGCAGTTTCAGGATGCATTAAGCTCTCACTCCTGGAGGAGTTGGATGTATGCACTGTATCTCCAAATAGTCTAAATGCCCATTCAAAATATACAGGGCAGGATATTTAAACAGTAGTATAGAGTTTAACTGTTGTGAAATATTTCCTTTCCCCTCACTGTTTAAGTGCTACTGGGAATTCTAAAACTTACAAATGTGACATTTTATTGTTTATTCTAATAACTTTAATTCCCCCTGAAAAACAGATATTTTCTATTCTCTCCTTTCATATAGCACCTACTCCAATGTTGACACTTTTTGCAAAAAAAGCTATTCAGTGTTTTCACTAAAGCAAGTAAGTGGTCTTAAAATTTTTGGAAGATTGTATCTTTACAACTTCATCAACTGTTTTACTGTAAACTTCTACAAAATATTTAACAAAAAGTTTACCTGGATGATCTCTGAATTGAATTTGGATTCCAAATGTGCCGCTCTCTCTGCTTCAATGTTTTCTTCCAGTTTCTTTATTCTCACTGTAGCTGCCTAAAAGTACATTTTGAAGAAATTTAAGTCCAAAGAGATGGTAAACATGACACAAAGACTGTTCTATTAATTCAGTATATTAGGACTCCATACACCAACCTGATGTATCTGAACTACTTGTACTTTGGAACTGTGAGAACTCATACCAAGAAATACATAAAAAAATTTTTACACATCTAGAATATTATTCTCTTCTATTTAGTTAAAGAAATTGATGTAGCATTATGTTATAGCTGCACTTTTTACAATCAAGAAAACTTCAGCTGGAATCAGAACAAAGAAAGACCAAGTTAAATATTCTACCTATTCACTTACTATTTGCTTTTTCACCAAGGTTGTCACCTGAGGCAACATAACCACCCTGTATGTTCCAAAATACAATGGGGTATCAATACAGTAACTACAATTTCAGTGAGAGATAGATGAAGCACAGAGAAGATACAGAATTCCTCAAAAGTATATTGGTTTTGGCACATAACTTCCAATTAAGGTGCCCAGAACAGATTGCTCTGCAGCCCTAGACTAGTCATATTTTCCCT
>NW_009259860.1:2326246-2339592 GCF_000687185.1 Egretta garzetta
GGGACCTGGACAGGCTGGAGAGCTGGGCAAGGAGGAACTTGATGAAGTTCAACCAGAGCAAGTGTCGAGTGCTGCACCTGGGGAGGTCGAACCCCATGCACCATTACAGGCTGGGGGGTGACCTGCTAGATAGCAGCTCTGCTGAGAGGGACCTGGGAGTCCTGGTGGACAATAAGCTGACCATGAGCCAGCAATGTGCCCTTGTTGCCAAGAAGGCCAATGGTATCCTGGGGTGTATTAAGAGGAGTGTGGCCAGCAGGTCGAGGGAGGTTCTCCTCCCCCTCTACTCTGCCCTGGTGAGACCCCACCTGGAGTACTGTGTCCAGTTCTGGGCTCCCCAGTTCAAGAAAGACGAGGAACTCCTAGAAAGAGTCCAGAGGAGAGCTACTAGGATGATAAAGGGACTGGAGCATCTCCCCTACGAGGAAAGGCTGAGAGAGTTGGGCTTGTTCAGCCTGAAGAAGAGAAGACTGAGAGGGGATCTCATCAATGCATACAAATATCTTAAGGGCGGAAGTCAAGAGGACGGAAGCAGTCTGTTTGCAGTGGTGTCCAGCGACAGGACTAGGGGCAATGGATGCAAACTGAAACACGAGAGGTTTCAGTTGAATATGAGGAAGAACTTCTTCACTCTGAGGGTGGCAGAGCACTGGAACAGGCTGCCCAGGGAGGTTGTGGAGTCTCCTTCTCTGGAGATATTCAAAGCCCGCCTGGATGAAGTCCTGTGTAGCATGCTCTAGGTGAGCCTGCTTTAGCAGGGGGGTTGGACTAGATGATCTCCTGAGGCCCCTTCCAACCCTTACGATTCTGTGATTCTGTGATTCTGTAAATATTACGGTTTTGTCTAGCAATTATCAGGATGTTTATCACCTCTTTTAACAAATATCCTGACTACTTTAGTCAGTTACTACATCTCATTACATGAAGAACAGCTGTACATGCATGCATAGTTTAAGCAAAATGAGAATCTCTGAATTAAACTGTTGGACCTTTCTTATCCATTCTTACAATGTTTAGAAAAGCACAAAAATGCAAATGAGTATGATAAGAATCTACTTGGAAATTTGGATGGCCTACAAAAAGTTCAAGAAGTAGTCTATATTTCTACTAAACTTTTTTTTTTTTTTTTTTTTTTTTTTTTTAAGTGATCAAAGCTGAAAAAGTTTCTTTCAAGTTACAATAAACACAAAAGCAATCACCAGATATGTATGTCCAGAGAAAGGCCTGGACATAGAACTTCATCTGAAAAAATACTTTCACCAAAAGCAGTAACTAAAGAACTGCTATAATGGAAATTCACATGCAATTTTAACTACACTGTTTTCTATCAATAAAATCTTTTCACTTTGACTGATAACTGAATTGAAAAGAAAAATTCATCCCAAGTGTCCCTTGGTTTCAAGTTAAATCAAGGAGATCAAGAAAAAGGAATTAATATTAAAACGTCATTTAACATAATTACATTTAAGGTTACATAAATACAATTGTAAGTTATTGATTTTGGAAAACTAAAACAAAGTAGCAAGTATGTGAGACTGCATCATGATTCTGAACATTTAAAAGAAGAGAGAGAAACATTGTCGTGGTTTAACCCGGCTGGCAAAATTAGCTCTATCCCAGCCGAAACCAGGACAAACATTAACAGAAGTTAAAATAAAAGCTCTTGGCAATAAAGTTAAAATTTGTATAATCAGACACACACACACACAAAAGGAAAGACTTTTGAAACTGATGTCCATGGAAGGCCTACTAAAGAGAAAAGCAGCAACAGCACAGAGCTAACCAAACCTACTGCACAGTAAGGCCTGCCAAAAGGCTTAGACTTTGCCTCTTCCCAGGAGTTTTATCTGCATAACATAATAAAAAAAATTCACAAATCCTGCATAAACACTCCCACTGCACTTCCATATTGCTAAAATTATTCTCAAAAATAGCTTGATTTAGACTCTTAGCTGTATTATTCCTTCCAAACATCAGCTACTACTCCCCTTTGCCCTTAATGGAGAACTAGCAAACTACCTCCTCCTTCAGTTTGGAAGGACTCCTTAGCATCCTCCAACAGCTCAACATCTGTCAACAGGATGGTTTTACACAAGAATACTGCCAGCCTACTAAAAGTAGTCAGTGAACAATAAATATAAGTGATGTGGATTTAATTTCTTTTTTAAAACCATTTAAGAAGTCAGCCTGAAAATAATTCTACTTTAAGTTTGAGGAGAAGAATAAAGGAAACAGTGAAGAAGGTACCCAACACAACATTTAGAGCGGGAAACATAATTTTTAAAAAATAAAATGAAGAAATAGGAACTTGACTGAGAATATTTCACTGCATACCCTCAGGACCAAAAACGCTTTTCTGTCTTTGGCTAGTTTGTTCAAGCATCTATTCTCATAGCAAACACTGAAATGGAAAGAGAAAAAGTGATTCTGCAAGTAAAGTTTTTAAGGCATAACTTACTGATTCACAGGGTCTGTACTGCATTTAACTTCTAAGTCTTATTTTATCTCCTGAGCACCAGTACAAAGTAGAACTATGCCTTCATCTCAGCCTCTCTTCAGCTGAAACAAGACATGCAAGACACTAACAAAATGGTAAACTTACCCTCTCAAATGAAGCCCCCTAGAACTGTTTTCATCAGTCCCAACAAGAAAAATAAAACCAGAAAGAATAAATAACAGCTTGAGCGAGGGCATCTGCAAGAATGAAAAACTGGAGCAATCAGATTCTCCCAGACAGAGCATATAGGTATCAGTTCTCAGTATAGTTCTTTAAAACTAGTCTATCTCCATGAGCTGACATGATGGACACTAACCACAAGGACAAGAGACATAGTCCAAAGGAAACACAAACTCCTAAAAATATGGAAACTTCAGCCCTATGAAAATCCACGGACAACAAGGGAAGAGAGGCAGGAGCAAGCAGACACCTGTAAGAAGTGCCAATATATCACTCTTTTGCTGTCTGAAGTAGGAGCAATTCCATTTTAAAAGACTTATTTGCAGATGGTTCATTTGCTTGAGTTGTCACAAGTCACTGAAGAATTAGCTTGTAGAATTAGCATGCCTATGAAAAGAGAAGCACTGGGAAAATTAGTGTTTCAGTTACAGAGATTTCTGATGATCTCTCGAATGTGAGAAACAGGGTCCTAATTGCAATCAGAACGGTGTGTCTAGCCTACTGCAAAAGAGGTGTGAACCTTAGACATCAGCCAAAGAGCTAGATGTACCTGACAGGTATCCAATGGAAAGTATTCAAAGAGATTCAAGATAGTACACACAGGGAAATTAAATTAGAAACTAGAAATCAAACTATCTGTTTGATGGGTAAGTATCATCTTACAGATCGTATCCTGATATAAAGGCATGAGAAAACTGACTTGTTTAAAACTGGGGTTTCTTTACAAGGTTAGGAATCTCAACACCCTATTGTTGCTTTTAAAGCTCATCTTTTTCTAGAGTTTGTGTCTTTAAAGCTTTGTCTCATACCAGTAGCTTGTTACAGTTTTGATTTTTAAAACCTTGTTTGGAGTAGTTCACTGGACCTTCAGAAAACAAAGGCCTAGGGAGAGAAAGAAAATGTATTTACATTCAAGACAAGTCACTGTCAGGCACCTGACAGGAACTGCCACTAATTTCTTGTATTGCTAGATGCCAAAGATGAAGAGTGAACTATGTTTTCCTCAAAAGTCTCAGAAGATTACTCAGGTAAACCTTAATCTTAGCTTACCAGTATAAGCAGCTGTCTTACCCAGAAGAGATTCAGATGCTTAAAAGAGCTTGCATAAAAATTACATATGTAAATTGATGAAGTCATGTAGATGCTGTCTGTGTCTGGTGGAGCAATGAATGTTCTTTTTCCTGGGTTCTAAGATTTGATTGCTGAAGCTTACAGTTCATCATACACCTAGCAAATTTAAACAAACTCAGATGCCAGCAAATCAGTGGGAAATTAGTGGGAAAACAGTAACTTTGTGAGAGACATCTAACCATCCATTAGCACATAACCCTTGCTAAGCAATACAGTTATTAAATATCAAGAAATTCGGATTTGCTTAGACTACTTTAAGGAAAAGGATCTTGGAATTGCTGTTTATCTGAGGCCACCAGCCTTCTGTGGCCATCAGCCATAGAAGTTGCACCCGGATTCCAAGCTGAGTCTGAAGTTTTATTTGGGAAGAATACAGCTGCAAAAAAACCACTATGTAGAAAATCTTGTCTGTTTTGCTAGTAAAGGTTCAAACTGACTCTACTGAAACTTATATGCACTTCCCTTCACAGTGAGAAGCTGCATGCTCTACCAGTGAGAATGATCCATTACACACTCTGTGAGGAAAATAAAGTGTCAGGGATGAGTCTCACCTGTAACACCATACTAACAACTCCAAAAAAAATAAATGGGACAAGGAGAGGAGTTCCATGTTCCTGTCTGACAAACAGAAAGACACCTGTACCAGAATCATGTTAGCCAGGCAAATCTCTTTGAATCAGTTGAAACATGAAAATCAGTGTCCTTACTGAACCATCTGTGTCTGAAAATTTTACACAATGCCTGCCTAGAAAGAAGCAGCTGTGTGGAAACAAGTTACAGAGAAAGGTTGCAGGCCACAGACATCCAGACCACAGTCTCTCAACTGGGAGTCAAATGGCAATACTTTCTGGTTTAGCTTGGAAAGCTTCTTGTCAGGTCCAAGGCACAGGATCAATCTCAAGGATGGATCCAAAAAGTGGGTTCTCCAGTAGTTACAAAGTGTTTGTTTATCCAACATTGAAAACATTGGTTATTCAACAAGAATTACTTCCATGTACACCTAACAGGATATATGAAGGCAGACATCTTAAGTTTAAGACACCACACACAACCTCGTGGAATCTCCAAAGTTTCCTTAGATATTCAAGCTGAGTCAATTTCAGTCTTAATTTAAAGAATGAAGATATCTGTGATCTGTTTCCATGACAGCACAGACAGAATTGTGACTTTTGAGAAACAGCAAACAAAAATGACTAATTAAACTTCAATGCCAGCCTTAGAGCTTGTGGGCAACCACGCTATATGTTTACTCTAATCCCTTAAGATTCAGTCACTTTTTCCAGTGCCCTGTTGCACATCAATGCTAATGTGGTTTCTAGGAGACATTTTCTGCATGCTAACAGTTTGCAATACCATTTTCCAAACTGGCCTTTGTGGCTTCCACTCTTCTCAGCCTCCCTGCCTCTTGCTCTAAGAACTGCAATATTTGTGAACACTGAGGCACTCTGTACTGAAAGAGTAATTGTGCAATGCCACAGCCATGAAAATGTCATGTTTGACATTTGCATTTACATCAAAATACCCTTTATCAGGTAAGTAACGAAGAAAACAATAGGAAAAAGAGAAATGTATATTTACAACAGTAACTAAGTTTAGATATAGTAATAGAAGTAATTCTTTTCTTCTCTGTTTCTAGTTAGACCACTTCTGCAAGATCTTTCAGTTTCATGTTACTAACAAGTTGTCAGGATACTCACACTTCCCCATGGCTGAGGTCCAATCCCTATGTGAAATGCTGAGCCAAGATAAAGTTTTAAGTGAAGAGGACATGCATGTACCTCTTATCTGGATCATCATCCACCCACTCTGTTTGTGTGCTTCCATATTCAGATTAAGATCTTACTTCTTCCTACTTAAAAACATTTCCCTATGACTCATAACTCAAATCAGGAGGTCAGGTCTAAACACATCTTTGGGACGTGTGCTGACCACTTCCATCTAGTGTTAGAAATGCTGATGCCTCTTGATCATGGTAAGGTGGAGCCATCTCCTGTCCGGATAATAAACAACCTTTTAGCAACTCTAAAGTTACTCAACTACAAACAATTCGTAACCACTGAAGTTAAAGTTGTTTCAGCCTGACAGAGTGCAGTCAACCCTCACTACAAACATTTCCTGCATATGAAGTCTAGAGTAACATGTCTCATTCATAGGGGAGCTATACTTGACCTGCACAACACTGGATAAGCAACTACACTGGCACGGATGCCACAAGGAAAGCCATACACTTGGCTTTATGTTAAAAAAAAAAAAAAAAAGGAAAACAACTAGGGCAGCTAAAATGGTATAGTTTGATTGCTTTTGGTCTAGTCCAAGTCCATTCCAATCTGCAGCTAGCAAGCCTGTGTAAACTTTCTCCCTTTCTACAGTACCTCGAGGGGAAAAAAGATGTCCCTTTTGGTTCTCATACTTAGTAACTGGTAAATCCCTTAACAGTACATGAACTGCTACTGTTACTTCATACATGCACATAGACAAGACTAAAATGTGACTTGTTACTAACTCCTGGTGAGGGCTATGTCAGACAGTATTCAAACAACTTCAGTCTGATAGTGATGTAAGAGTGAACCTGAATAACATGATGACATAGGAGATAATAAAGAAGCAGCTCTTCTCAGAGAGGAAGTCCATTATGTCAGTGAGCCTGTCACTGAAGAAACATGAATTTTAGAGCCACTACAGAGATACCAATACAAAAACTGCAGTGCTTAGAGGATATACAAGACAGTAGCTAGAATTCTAGATGGCAGTTCTGCATTGTGGAGACACTAGAAAACAGGATTAAGTAGGGCTAAGCCATCAAGAAGTGTGTAGTCATAGAAAACAAAAAGTAGTTTAAAGTTTAAGCAGTAGCACTGTTAACTGGATGAAGAATGTGTCCTCTCTCACACTGCTTGGAGCTTTATTAAGTCTTTCTTATGAGAACTGTAACTTATCCAACACTGCAGTTCACAGTAAAATTAATAAGAACAAGGATAAAAAAAAAAAAAGCCGGTCAGTGGGTTTGGGTGGGTCTGTTTTCTTTTTAGCTGGGACCTAATTTTCATGTTTCACTGACTTTGATACAGTAAGAAATTTAATACACCTACAGCATTCAACAATTGCAGGTACATATACCTTCTGCAAATACAGAGGTGGACCATCACTCAGGTATTCTTTGCAGCCACCTCCCCATCACAGCAGCATTACCAAGCTAATACAAGACGACACATTTAGCAGGACATGAAAAGGTCAATGTACTTTACAGGCGGCGAGCAGTAAAGGTAACATAAAAGCTAAATCTTTGAATGGTTACTCAAAGTCTCAGAAATATGGCAATATACTCAGTCTCAGAAATAAAATGGACCAAGTTATAGGACATTTTTCAGGCCTCATGAGAAAGGCTTAAAAACTTTGAGAGACCTTGAGCTCCAGCTTACTAAGAGTTGGCAGCCTCAAACACATAAAACAAACAATAGAAAAATCACTACATTTCTGTGAACAAGACAAAGAGTTTGAAATTTATAAACTAATAATTCTGCTTCTCATGGTAAAATCCAGATACCCCTTTCTTCCACTCTTTGTTAAACAGCTTTCCCACCCAGCTTTTTGGCAGCTATACGCATCTCAAAAAACACTATTTTTATACACAAATTGCTCTATATTTCCCAATAAATAATCTTTCCAGAGCAATGGAGCTAAAGGCTAAAGACACTTGGTTCCAGGAAACTTATTATCAATAGTAGTATGTTGGTGACTTCAATACCAAAATATCAAGAAGTTGTTTGACTACCGAATCTTAGGCTAAAGATGCAGAATGGTAATAGGGTTCCCAATCTAAATTTTTCTGGTACAGTATGTGTTCCGCTTCAGAAGGACTCAATGTTGTTGCAGTGGTACACCACACTAGTATCACCGCAAACTAGAAAGCTAGCAGACTAGACAGCATGCCAAAAGCTATCCTTCAACTGAAGAGTCCACAGAAACTTGCCATTATTCTTTCTCTTAATTTCTAAGCCCAGGAACTAGAAATGTCCTCTTTTAGACCATATTCAGAATAATGATTGAAGGATAAAAGATGATGAATATTAAAAAAAAAAGGGGGGGGGATAGACTTTTTCACTTTCTTTTCTTTTTAATATAGTCTTCTATTAGATATAATTCTTCATAAGAGCGCCATCATACAAAAAGAAAAAGATTCTAAATTTATCATTTCCTTTCATTACTGAAACATAAGTATTTTCCCATGGACTCTTCCCTTATGTCCAGCAGAGGGTAGTAAAGGAACAGCTTTGTGAACTCCAAAAAAACTTCATCCTCATTGCATATTAGTAGTGTATAACAGAAGATTATAAGATTGTCTTTTAATTAGAATGACACTACTCTTCACATAAATCACTTTAAGAAGTTCAGTGCCATCATCAAGAACTTAAATATGCGTTTGCTAACTAAATGCCCATTGACACAAGGTACTGTGCATAGTAATTGAAATATGATGTCTCCTGCATCCATCTTCCAACAAAAACCAAACCTCAATCCATAAGCTAAAAATTCCACGGAGAGATAAAGAAATATAGGGTTATTTCATGAAAAAATGTAGACCATTCTGCCTGGGGTGTACTACTTTAAGGCTTCTATATCTGAATGAAAATCCATCTCAAATACTGACATCATAGGCAAAAATGAGAGTTGTATTTAACCACAGCTGGAAGTACGGACTGGTTATCAGAACTTTATCCATATTTCTAACATGGGTAATATTTCCATACACTGAAGAGTTTTAAGTTGACAGCTAGAACACCACAGAATGATGTGAGAGTAATACCAGATGGGCAGAAACACAAGGAGACTTTGGCACACTGTGAAAACTACTGCCCAGGCTTCAGTGCCCTTCTTTAATGCCTCTTCCACAACACATGGGAAGAATTTGGCAACTAAGAATGTGATCCACAAAAGCTAGTGTGCTAGTGAGGCAGCTGTTAAAGGCAGAGAGGAAGAAATTCTACTGACAGCAATGTGTTTAAATCCCAACAACCTCCAGGCTTCACAGAAGCACTTCCTTCTACTTGGGAATGCAGCATGCTCTTTTAAAAGGGCATTGTCCATCCTTTCAAACACAATTAGAAGGGTTGATTGTGCTCATTTCCCTTCCTTTACGCACAAGTCCGTCCTTGCACACTCCCCCACTTCCTTCCCTTACAACATCCAAGACCAAAAGTTCCAGTAACTGAGCTATAGAGGTGAAGAGCAGCTTATCTGATCCCTTTGGCTGAGGTCTTTGCACTCTGTTTCAGCATGGACAGATAATACTCTGCCTGATTGAGCTCCAGAAGGGAAGAGGAGGAATGACAAAATTATAAATCAAAGAAGGGCTGCAATCAGACTTCACACTCTGTTAATACTAAACTCTTCCTTAGTATATATGTTGGGGGGGAGAGGATTGTGGGTGTGAAAGCAACTTAAAATAGATTTTATTAACCTGAATTTTTAACTTCAGAACGCCTGCAGCCTTTCATGACCACAGAAGAGGCAGAACAAATTTTGCTCCACAAAGGTGATGCAGAGTACTGGTACTTTGTAAGATGCAGATGACGCTTCGTCACAAACTCTGGAGTTTGAGTCCAGTACCCAGTACAAAGTCAACAGTAATCTGTACTGTCTACAGTAATCAATATTGGAAGCTTAAAATATCTAGTGCTTCTGCTTCTTAAAAGGTATTTTCAGAGATGCTCATTAGTTAATCTTGCTTTGACTTCCAAGTATAGTAGGCCCTTTCAGACATACACACATGCAATTTACTTTTGAGATGGTAAAGTGAGATGCAAACTGACTAAAGCATTTGCATTGCAGTCTTAAGACTTTTTTTAATTCAGACTTGTGCTAATTTGCTTAAACTTTCAAATGCAAGAGGTTTCATCACATACTTTCTTTAATCACAGCTTAAATAGCTACACTTACAACAAGTAGCACAAGACTGATTTTCCTGTAGTCTGAATGTTTTTTCTCACATTATTAAGAGATTCAGTAAGTTAAAATAATTTAATAAAAATTAAGCAGCAATGAAAATATCTCAGCTGATTGTGGTTAACAGATAGCATTCCCTGATAAAACCCTCTCCAGGGCACATCAGTTACACATTTTCAAGGAACTGAGTTCTTCCTTTTCAAATTTACAGACAGTGAGTAGACTCCATCAAAGTACTTGGAAAGGTAAATAACTTGCTGCTTTGCTCCTCCTCCTTTCAGCTCATGATTCCTGTGTTAATATATTAAAAGCCATGAAGTCACAAAAAAAGCCCTTGTTCAAGTACTTGGAAGCAAAAATCTTTGTTTTTAGAAGGGCTATTGGAACTTAACAGTACGCAGCACTTTGCAACTGAAGGTAATTCTGCCTTGGCCAATATGTGGAGCTCACAGTACCTGACAATTATTGATTTCCCGTAGTTCTCTTTTAGGGTGCAGAAGTCTACCATGTGGGTCAATAAGTCAGAGTTTTTAGCTGATGAGCTTTGATCTATCCTGCAGGAATTTTCTTTTTTACTTCACCTTTAATGCAGGGCTCTACCTACCTAGCAATCAATGCTTTAAACACTTCTTTTGCCTTTAAGGGAAAAATAACACAGAACAAACACAGCTGAAAACTGTGTGTCACTTATTCCTTTAAGGGCTCCTTATAACCTGCAAGTGCCAACTCTTTAAAATTCCTTGCAGAAATATTTAAAGATGCCTTTGGTAGAAAACTTACATCAGGATAAAGAATCATCCACTCACTATGCTTTTCTGCAGTGACAAATGTTCTACCAAGAAAGTCTTGGTCCAGACTGTACATACAGATAACACAGTTACTTCAAAGCCTATCAGTGGACAAACAAAACGTTGCAACTTAGGCGAGAACTAGCAGTTCAGTAAACAGCGCTCATTTACAAGCTATTAAAGACTTGAGACTTCTCAGCAATGGGAGTCACTCAACAGAACTAAAACTATCTGTAGCATTTAAGTCTAGATAGGAAGAAGCTGCCATAACACCACTGTGATCTTCCAGTATGCTGTTCTCTCTACCTAGCACAACATCTGGTGACTTTCTCAGCTCCAGTTGATTCTCCATCACAAATTCACTGGTTCTCAAAATCTGTTCTTAAGCCAAGAAGATAGGAAGCTAGACAAATTAAGAGTACAGATTTCCTAAAGTTAGCCTTGTTTTCATGCTTACATAAACTTTTTCCCATCTGCTGTTCAAACACCAGTCTCAAGTCTGTGTAACAGACCACACACAGTGGCTTTCTCCTGTTCAGTCTTCTCTGCAAAACAATGTTCAACGTTTTGTTAGTCTAGTACATAGAATTCACAGCCTAACTGGGAGGTTCTATCCCTCAAAAATTAAATTGCTCAGTGTGTCAGCACTTGTTGAGACTAATAGCAATGGTCAAAAAGCCTTACTTCAAGTTCTTTTTTAAGTCGCTCCTCTCGTTCAGCACTGTATTCAAGCTCAGTGGCCTGGCGCCTCAGCAGCTCAGTACAGCCATTGTGTTCCACCTCCACATCTTTCATTTTCTTGCACATATTTTGCAGTGCATTATTCTGTTCCTAGAAAAAAATAAGCATTAAGAGATACTTTTACTAAAATGAAGTAGTGTAGTAAAGAGTTCAAAAGAGGAATAATTTTGTGAGTGGAGACTGCACTAGAACAGGTTATTAAAATCTAACACATTGGCACATGTCAACAGATCCATTTACCCAACAGCAGACATGCTCTTCATTCACGACCAGGTAAAATACGTTGGTTCAAAAATCACTATGGACATGACCTTCTGTGGTAATACTAAAATCAGAGCCAATTCCATGCAGGAAATCTCACTCTCTAAAGAGTGCAATGCTGCTCTTCCAATCTCTTCTCTCGTCCAGCTCAATAGCAATGATGGAGAGGGAAACAGTTAAGTGCCTTTGATGAAATGATATATAGGGACAGAAGTTCAATTTTGTTCTGGTTTTGGTTGTTAGAACTCAAAATCAATTCATATATTTTTAGGAATAGTTACTCCCACAGACTAAATAATCTTCATTTCTGCCATTCTGAGAAAAATTTTCTTCTGTCTAGAAACTGAATTACTTTAAAAAATTACCTACGTGAACTATGAAGTTCTCAGTAGAATAAAATAACCAAGCTGTCCCCCACTTCAATTTCTGTGTTCAGAAGTTGAACCAAGCTACAGGCTGGGATAATTACTAAACACTATTGGACTCGGCAGCTCTGTGGAGTCACTGTTACAAAATCCACATTCACACCACACCAGGCTTGGAGGAAAGTAGCCAAATAATGAACCCCCAGTAGTCTAGCGCATACTTAAGCTGGAGATCCCAGAAGTCTCAAAAAGAATAGTTTTGGTCTAGTGGACAGGAATAAGCTTTTCCGTAACTAGCAGCAGAAACAAGCTATAAATCCACTGATTTAGTTGGAGGACCTTCGGAGACCCAATTTGTTAAAATGACTTTCTGTGCAAAACACAGAAAGATTACAGTAAGTCCTCCTGTTCATTTACTCCTATTCAATATCATGGCAAGAGACATCTTATGAAAATAAACCAGTTGGTCTGCAAAGTCTGCTATTACCCTTACATCACATAATCTTGTTCCTAGAAATTACTAATCATAAGGCATCTGCAGTGTAGGGAGGAAAAGGAGGAGAAAATGAATTATTCATATAGAATGATTCTTCGAAATACTGAAGTCTGACAGAACCATGTTTATACATGAAGATCAAAAGAAATATGAGCCTTTTCCAAAGTTTGGAAAATTATTTTTTGAAGTTCCTCCAGACTGAAGGTGGAAAGTTCTGGCCACTCAAACATAACAATATGGGAATCACAACTCTTCTACAGTGCTAAGTTTTACCGATTAGTAACTGAAAAAATTAAGTTTATTTTCTCTCTTCTTTATTGTGCAGACACGATTTTTTGGCATTCTCTGAAAAGATGGCAAGGAGCAAACATATGAAACATGAACTAAAAAATGGGAACCTCAGTAATTCAAAATATTGCAAAAATAGTATACCTGGATATGGACTAAATTTAAGCTAATCCCCTAACTTTGCCTGCAATATCAAGCCAATGCACAGGTTTCTTCCCATTAGCATGCTAAAAAAATTTTTTAACCATTTTTATAGAAATATGCAACTACTCCCACCTTCTCCACACTGAAAAGATGCAGAGGTATTTATCTCTTCAGGTATATCTGCCAGACATTAACAAAAGCGAGCTCGGAAAAGCACAGATGAAATAAGTAATACATAGTTTGCTGCAAAATACTACATCAAGATTTAAAAATATTGTATACTGGAAATGTAGTTAACATTAATCAGACTAAAATTTATATGAATACATCAAGTTTGTTTACCAAGTCAACATGAGTTGTAGGATTTCAGAGCTTAAAGAAGTCTCTGAACTTTTCAAACTTGGTATGCAACTGTGCAAGACTATCCCAGCAGTCATCTGCACATAGAAAGTTCAAAGAGAAACATACTTCACCATGTAAAAAAAAAAAAAAAAAATATATATATATACACA
>NW_009259860.1:2339604-2356530 GCF_000687185.1 Egretta garzetta
TCAAAAAGAAAAACACTCCACCATTTAAAAAAAAAAAAAAAAATATATATATATACACATGCATACCTGCATGTCATATACACACTTACTATATGTATCTGCTTCTGGAAAACATGGCTGATTTCTTTTAAAGAAGTGGTTATGAACAACACTATTTCACAAGCAGTCTAAAGAAAAACCAAGTGCTTCTCTGAAGGAGTATTATATTCTGACTAACCACAAGGTGATGCTATTGCACTTACTATGGAACTCCAACATCTTTTATTATGAAGCGGATGGCATGCTAAGCACACGCAATAGAGCACATTACAAACCTGGTAGAAAGCAGAGAGGATTACTTTGCCTTGGTATCTTAGAGAGACATTTCAATAGGTTAAGCTGACTTCATTTCAAGTCCATCTCAGCATTTTCATAGCCAGGTTCAGAACTACAGTGCATGAAGTGCAGCTTTTTCAACCAGGATTTGCATACATGCTTAGAATCTCATTTCTATGTACATACTAAGACCAAAATTAAATCCACCTCATCTAGCTTTCATTTTGTAACTCAGAATAACTATAAAAGTATTTAAAACAGGTCTGTAAATACACAGCGCAAAAGACTAACACATTTCAAGTCATAATTTATAAACCCAGATCCTTCTGACACTTATCTGCCAAGTTTCAATCAATTAAGCTTTCAAGCAACAACTAAGGCAGTCAAGTCCATATTTAACTTTTATTTATGTGTTTTTTATTTGCTGGAATTTTATAACTATACATATACAACTAAACGTGTAACTAGGGCAACAGGCAGGAGAACAGCTACAAAAGCAAAGTGGGAGAATAGCACATTTTTACTACTGAAAGCACGTTAAGAGTTGACACCTAGTAGTGAATCACGTTTACCTTAGAAGCGAGCAGTTTTCTAGCTTTAATACATTTACCAATCAAACACCTGCCTTTGCAGATCACCTTTACTCCTGAGTTGACAGATACTGACAGAGAAGACAATTTCCCAAGCAATCCACTGTTCCTTTTGATCTGAGGCCAAACATCACTTCAGAATGTACCTCTCCAACGTTCCTCTTTTTATACAGCATTAAACTCACTGAATGTGGCTTCTACAAAACACTGTACAGAACAGAAGACAAGTCCATTCCAATGCCTCCTCAACCTAACTCAGCCCACTGTTAGCCAGAACTCAGAGCCAAAGCTCCACTCTTAGACTGCTTTCCTGGCAACTTAAAACTGTATCTAAAAATAGGTTTCTTCATAGCCTATACCTAACCCTACTTTTTAAAGCTTTAAGTCTTTGAATGAAAACTCAATCATGTTTCTCTTGGTTTGAGAAGGACCTTAGAGTGTCAGCTGCCAATCAACTCATATGTTTTTCTTTGAAACTTTCTCTTCCCTTGGCTTGGTTGTTTTTTGGGGGTTTTCTGGTTTGGTTTGGGTTTTTTGCTGTTTAACTATTCCTTTATGGTTCTCCTACCTGTTCCTTCAAAGCACTGTCAAATAACCCCACAAAATTACTGGGAAGAGGGGATAGGAGAGAACTTCCTTTTTGTCCTTCATTTAGAGAAAATTCTGTTCAGTGGGACCCTTCACCATTAGGGCTCCTGATCCATAAGAGAACAACAGAGTGCAACTTCTTTTGCAGCCCAAGCACAGAAACACTACATGTCCATACACTACTTGATTTCTACTTCAGCTCTCATTATTGCACTTCTCTTTCCAGATCTTTCCTTCAAACAAACGGCTGAAGAATCAGTACACAGTACTTTCAGAATACATGTAATTGAGGGATTTTGTGTGCCCTGTTTTCATATGATCTGCTCCAACAGGTGTCATATAGAATCTGACCAACAGCACCATAATGTAGTCCAACAGGTAGGTTTGCTGTCAGAACTTGGCTGTCAAGCAGCCAGGTAAGGATTGTTTTGTATCATTTGGGAAGACTGTTTGGCACTGTCCAAGCCTTGGAGCTGACCAGGTGGGAAGAAAGCAGGGCTAATTTTCTACTACTTGACCAATATCCAGCCCAACTGAGACAAGTCTGCCACATCTTAAAGGGAGCTACAAAAGCAAAAAATAGGAATATAAAAAAAGGAAAAAGTCTTGCTGAATAAGAGAAAGTGAATCTCTTAGCAGCAATCTGTTCTCTGCATACATCATGCATATGAGTAAATGGCTATCAGCCTTAACAGAGCCTGTGCACTTCACTTCTTTAAAAGCATAAAGGATAACTATAGCTGAATACGTTCTCCATTCTCCTCAGAAGCTATTATTACATTGCTAAGATATAAAGTAATTCAATTGTCAATTAAAAATATTAAAACTATTAAATTATAGTTGTGTAATTGTTTGTGTCCCTGAGGAGCAGGTAAAAGTTGGGTATGTTAACTCAGCACCACCACTGTTACAGTGTAGTAACACCACTACATTTCTTTGAAACACAATGCAGTTTTTAATAGCTTGACTGTATAAAAAAAGTTTTTTAAAGTTCGTATTTTTATTATTTTTTACACATTTAACATCTAAGGGATTTTCGCATACCAGTGCAACTCAACTTTGAAAATTATTTCTTTTGTTAAATACAATGAAATTAATTATCTGAAGAATAAAAACCCACAGTCCAAAACAGATTATAAGGCCATGTCCTAGTAAATTATTTTTTCCTAACCAAATGACAGAATTTCCAACAACAGTTGTTTTTTTTACATGACACAGAATGAATAACATAAAATGCACAGCTGAAAATCCCATCATCACTGTTTGGGTGACATACTGACCATGTAGTCCCCATATTATACAAACAATTTTCATGTTCACAGGCTATCAAATGTCACACTGGGGGAGGTAAGAGGGAAATGGAGTCAGAAGCTAGGCGTTGGGTGTCTCTGATTTTACTAACTCAGCTTTGCACGACAGTGCAAATGGGCCTTACTACCACTGCTGCATTGGTAACTTGGTTTATGTGTTTACCATGAAAAATCAGCTACAACCCATTCCATCAAAGCAAGAAAGCCTGTGACACACTAAGTGTAACTTTATAAAGCTATATTCTTCAGAAATATTCTGCAGTATTTAGCTATTTGGGGGATTTTTTTCCCTAAACCAGAAAAATCCCAACACACTTTGCACCAAAAAAGTTCCATGCAACTTTCCAACTATTAATACATCATACCTGCAAAACACTTTCTAGTTTGTTTCTTTCCTGAAGGAGCAATTCATATTCACTGCTGCAAGTTCTGCGGATATCATCCTTCTCACTCACAAGTCTTTGCTGTTGTTCTTTCCACTTCTGCTGAGCAATATGAAATGTTTTCTCAGTCTCTGCCACTTTCTGCTGAAGTTTCTCATTCAATACTATTGTTTACAGAAAAAGAGAAGGAAAGGCAAGTAGCATTGCAAAGCATGTTTAAAAAAAAAAAAAAAAAGTATAATGATCATCAGTTCTTCTGTGTATTGTGATATCCTGTGGAACACTGGAACACTAACACTTCCAGCACCGGAGAGCACCACCTTCACTGCAAAGAAGCAATCAAATTTCATGTTCCTATAGTAGCTTTCATACGAGGATGTAGGAATGCTTTAGAGATTTTTATAAATTAAAACTCTTTTCCACTTGGAAAATAGTAAAAACTTGAGATAACTCTTTCAAGTGAGGTCTCTATAGCATGGAGGACTTAATTTCAGATTTCCACAATATTTGGCCATCTTATTTCCAAATGTCTATTTGATATAGATATTGGTCTGTATCAATGAATTTTGAGCTCAGTTTAACTGACAGTAAAGATAGGCATCTGCCCTATGAAAGGGACTACAGGAAAACCTAAGGCAGGTTGGGCTAGCGAGCAAAGGCTTAGCTTTTCCAAGGAAATTTACTGCTGCTCAAGAGATTTAAATCTTCAGCCCAGCAAATGCCCTGAGATAGGGGAACACTGTATATACTCTTGTATTTAAGCAGTTTGACTAGCAACTCTGCTTTACTTTACAAACTGGCTTTCAGATGAAAGCATTTCATATCAGCTTTTCATTTTGCTGAATACAACTAGCTACATTGGCATTTAAGTCATCACCATTTTCTAACATTTTTATTTCAAATTCATCCCAGTTTTCTGAAATTTCTTCCCAGTCAGAAAAGGATAAACAAACAGAAGAGGCACATTAAAATGACATAGAGAATTAGGACACTCAATGATGGGAAAAGACTGTCAGCAGAAAGTGAAGCCTCATTGAGAACAGCAGAAAAACAATTTGGAGGAAATACTGAAGAGGAGAAGCCACAGAAGAGGCCTTCTGTCCAAGGGGTCACATCAAAGCACGAAACGAGGTGAGGAAGGCTCCAAGTGACCAGGGAAAACAAGCAGTAAGTTACAAACTGTAAAAGAATTGAGAAGCAACATCATGATGATTTGACTTCTCTGGCACCTGTCACAGAAAAAAAAATAATGGTTTGAGGAACTTCAACCAAGGTAATGTACTGTCAGCTAACAAACTTCTAATTATCGATTCTGGTATTGGAAGAAACTAACATGCACATACACATATTTAGAAAAACATCAACATTTGCCTCTGCAAAACCTCTCCCATCCCCTTTTTGTTCTCCAGTCCCTTCACCACACGTTAGCCCAGTCCGTTCAGAGAGGTGACAGGCAGCATGGCAGACTGGGGTCACCGTGCTGTGGTTCCCCCACCAGCAACAGTCCCTTTTGGGTCCTGCCACTGGGTGCCTGCATGGGCGGCCACTACTTGGGCCCGAGGCCCTGCTCGTGCTGCTGCTCTGCTCCTGTCTCTCCCTGATGGTTCTTTTTCTTTCTCTTCTTCTTTTTCTCTTCCTCTTAGCATTCACCTCCCTTTCTGAAACACCTTTTGGCAGACGCACCATGCACTCTCTGGTGAGCAGTTCGGCACATGGCGGTGGAGGGGTTTGCCCATTGTGGAGCTGGCTGGGACCAGCTCCAGGCAGAGCCAGACCTCTTTCCTCCCGCACAGGTTGCCCTGCAGACCCACACTCACAATCAGCAACTGCCAGCTGTGTCCAATACAACAGCTAACGAGTTTTCTAAAGCATAAAGTGAATCACAAAGTAAGATCCCAAGTATTTTAAAATACACACACACTACTCACTTCTAAACTGGCAAGCAATCTAGCAGTAAAATGAGCAGGCACAGAAAGAAACACAGCTTTTCTCTAAGTGAGAAACTAGCAGTTCAAGTCTTCAGCTTACAATCGCAGGGGAATTTCCAAGGGGAAAAAAAATGCCTTCTTCCAGGTTGCAATCCATAAATGGTTTGGCGCTTTTTTTTAATGTTCTTCAACAGAGTGAAAAAGTTCAATTTTCTAATTATGTTAAAAACACCCACTCCTTTAAGGACTTCCAAGTTTCCAAATCTTCTTCCATTCTTGGAAGGATAAAATCTCCACAAGAGTGCTCTAAACTCTTCATGGAATATCAAAGGTTCAGCAAACTCATAAATGCATCTCCTGTACTAGATTAAAAAGGTAATACACTTACATAGGTAATTAAAAATGCACCTCACTTACTTGTAAGAATAAGCAATATCTCTCTCTGTTGAGGAAGATCAAGGAAATCTGAGTTTCGGAATACAAAACTAGTAGGGAAAAAAATGTCTAGGTAAAAACTTTCCCTTCTACATACTACTGTCACAACATACATGTTCCATTACCTATAAAAAGAGAAACAAGGATGATGAGAAGAAAAGAAACCAGACAAGCTTGAAACCTTTGAAAGAAGAAAGTAGCAGTATGATGAGAACTTCTGGAAAAAAGGTTGTTAGAAATAATGCAAATAAATGAAGAGGAATGGACTTTTTCTTTTTTTTCCCTGAAATGGAAAAGGAAGAACTGCTGGACAGAGTGATAACCAGGATGTGGAGACAGCCACCATGATTACAATTCAATTACAATTACAAGCAGCAAGAGGAAAAAGGGTTGATGGGTTTAGCAGGTTAGGTTTACTTCACACATGAGAGAGCAAGAGTTTTGTAAACTTTTATGAGTTTACAAAAGCAGATGGAAGAGAGATGGGAAAGATAGGAGACACCCAAGAAAAACAGGAGTAACTAGAAAATGTAATTAAGTCACTGCTGCTCATTTGTCTTCTCGACTTGAAACTGACTTAGCCTCTGTTCCATGTTTGCTTTTTTGAACCTTACCTTGCAGTTGCACAAGCTTGGTTTTTGCATCACTTAACTCCTCTTCTGCAGCATACATTTTCAGACGAGCATCTTTTCTGGCAATTGCCAATTCATACTCCAGACTTTGTCGAACAGCCTCTCCTTTCTCAATTTCCAACCGTAATTTGACCATCTGGCTTTCATAGTTCGACAGCTAGAAAACAAATGTGTTTCAGAAAACTGGCAATAATGCTCCTTTGATAAAACGCAACGTGTTACAAAAATACACCTACAGGATATTTTAAATTTAAAAAATATTTGGAATTGCACTTACAGCTGCCTTCTTATTCCACTTGAATTTGAAATACAGTCTTGCAAATGCACACTTATGCAGATTTTAAGTACTTTCACTGTTTTTTTTATGAAAACTGTTCCTATTCCTAGATGAATTTCATGTAGCTTAAACATACTCCATCATTTTTCCAAAACCACACTACCTTAAGAAAATAGAAGTCATAATATTGTTATCTTCCTGCACCTCAAAGGAAAAACAGCAGCAACAGCAACATTACATTCCATAGACAATTTTCTTGTAACTTTCTTAAAATTTAACACTTAGAAAAATAGTCATGTTGGGATGCTAGACTACCAGATATCTAGTAACTCGTATGCATGAACATAAAATTCAGTCCAATAATGTTCAGTAATCAAACAGAATGCTATTAAATTTAACAAACAAAGAATGGAAAATGCTTCAAAAAGTGATCTTATCCAGATTAAGAAACATAGTCTGGTCATTGCTGCCAAAAACTGGGTCCAGAAAATTAAGCTATTTCAACACAAGAAAGTGGAAAATAAAATATGTATTTCTTCAGAACATCTACAAAGGAGCCCTTTCACTTCAATAATATCCTGTATAGGTATCTTGAGCTTTTCCATATTCTGTAACTATACAGTAAATGGACAGGGAAAAAAAAACAGTCTCAAGTAGTTTATGTACCTAAAAATGCAACCTGACTTTGTGGTGTAAACCACAACAGCAAAATGGTGCAGAAGATCCTTGTGGACCTCCAGCTTTCAGATTTTCAGTATAAGAGGTGGTTTGCTTGGCTTGTTTTTAAATCCAGATAATTCCACGGATCCATTTTATAAAACTACCCCACAGTTAATGGGGCAATGGAAAAATAATTAACTGCAGCACAAGAACAAGTCCTTGTAGAAGAGACAGGAATCTCTTAATTTGGGTACACGCCCCAATAATAAATGGATATGGCACAGCAAACTTGGTTTATTGGCCAGATTTAGAACCCACATCAAGTGCCCCTAGCAAACGGCTAAGAGCAGAATTGTTACCCACAGCAGTAACAATACCTCCGCACCAGCCCAGTTTAAGCTGGGACATCAGCTGTCACACTGGCATTGGCATTAGCAAGCATGGGAAGTGTTCCTAGTAGCAACAAATCCGAAGCAGATTACAACTACTGCTGCACCATGTCCACCTTTCCCCATGTATACTAGTGCAAAAGCTGATATTTGAGCTGAAGAAAAGATTTTTTCTTACCACTACTTCATTTCAATACTAGTTTGCTACAACAGCACCACAGAAAACCTTTATAACATGAGTAAATTATTTCCCTATGAATGAAGGCCTCACTAACAATTACGAAGTTACTGATGAACACATAACCGCATTTGTACATTGCAAGACCACTAAAGGATATCCTAGCTGGATTTGGTGTGCACACACAGAAAAATACTGTACTAGGTTTATGAGTTGCAAATGATTTCTGCAGAATTAAAATGATACTCTAATACCCTGAAAACAAATGTAAGAAAGAACGAAATGAGATCTTTTTATGAGGCTAGATCCAAGCTGCAGCTTTTACTTATTTGTGTCACCAGGCAGTTTTACCCAACAAACTACTGGTAGGGGCAGTAACTCCTTTCCCTGCAGAAAATTTGCACTCTTCTTGGTACAACTTGTAAATAACAACAGCAGAGGTGCTAAAAGTTCCTATGAACAGGTATGAGAGGTCTGTATGGTGTCACTTTCCTTGTCATTTTTTCAGCTAATAACTGTTCCCTTGATACACCACACGGCAGTATTATTTTAATGAAAAAAGATTACATTTATTCCAACAGTAAAAGAAAGGAAATAAAAGAGTCCTTACTTCTTGATTGTGTTTAATAGTTAAGTCTAATTTTTCTTTTTTAGCTTGGCAGAGTTTCCTTCTCAGATCTTCAGCAGTGTCCAATTCCGATACATTTGTATTTTGTAGTAATTGTGGCTCACGCTTGGGATTATGTAAACTGCAAAATATGAACATTTTCAAAAAACATGAGTATTCCTTTTAAGTTTTAATGCTCCCTTACTTCAATGATCAGATTTGTGAGCCCACAGTTCTAAACATTCACTTAAGTAAAATTATGCCACACAGTTGTCATACTATTTCTCTTTGAAAAAAGGGTTATATAAATTGCTTATTCTGCAAGATATGAGAGCAGGAACTTAAAACAGATACTCACTTTGGATTTCCAAAAGTTGATTTAAGCATAACATGTATTTTATTATTTTTCATTATCTTTATTATTGATTCAATGAACTTTCTGGATGCTTTAAAAAAATTATTCCCATTACTTACATTAAAATGACTACTAAGTTTTTGTTTGTCTCCTGCAGTAAAGGCTCATTTTTTAACATGTATTACCGTCTCAAAACCACCTCTATGTATGTGGAACAAAAACCACTATTCCACATTTTTTCTTCAAAGACGTATACATTCAAACTACACTTATGCAATTGATCACAAACACAATACAAATTAAAGGTCTAGTCCTCTAAAACACCCAGTATCTTAATTTCCACTACTATTTCAGTTAAAACAAAATCTACTTGGCAGTTAGCAGGATCAGACCTTGAGCACCACAAGCAATATAAAATAATCAAAACAAGCTTTTATACATAGAGTAAAAAATTAGTATAAAAACACATATTCAATTAAAATAAACTAGTTTAATCTTATGTGCGATTATTGTAACCTCAAACTGAACAACTGTTAAATTATTTCAGGAGTTAAAAGCAGTTTTCACATTACTTGATATATGTCATTTTTCACATTACTTAATATATGTAAGACTGGCTGCAATAATTAGTTGCTCCACACAAAAGCACATATTGTCAGGACCACTAAATATGAAATATATCGTAAAGAGAAACATGATTAAATTAACCACAAAGTTGGCACATAACTGAAAATACTAAAATAGCTTACCTTTGTCTACATGAAGTCTTAAGTATTAATTACAGAAATGACAACTCTACTGGGATTTAATTATTTGTTTTTTCTAAATAAAAAGTGACGACTTTACCCCTAGGTTTGTATACAGGTACCATCAACATTTTCCACAGCTGAGAACTCTACCTGATGATACGTTTTCTCACGTAAGGTGACTAGCAAAACAGACACAAATGTCATCAACAAGAGGAACAGTAATTTACCTTCTAGCGTTGCCTTTAAAGACATTACTAATAACAAAGCATGAAATTCCAGGTTTTTAGCTGCAGACTACAAATATTTTATAATTTAATAAATACCAAGTCTATTTCCACTTAAAAACAAGACTGACTTCATCTATGAGATCAGAATAATTGTATGTCATCACTAATTGATCCACAGGGTGCCATGTTACTTAATACATTTTATGTATTTAATAAATGTAGGAGATAAGGGTCATGATAACCTGCATGTACTGTAAGAAAAACATAAGCAATTAGCCTTCAGTGTTTATTATGGGAGCCATACCCAAAGGAACCAATATGACTCGAAGAGCAAAAGATCAGCAACAAGGTAAGTAAAAGCACATATCGTTATTCTATGCAACTCTTAGCTACTGCAATAAGAAGATATGATGGTAAGTCAAGCAGGAAATAAGAAGGATCCCAATAGCCGTAGCACCTGTAAACTGTGTAAAAGCTTGTTTGTGGACATCATACAATAAGTTTGGGAGAACTTTATTTTTCTGTGATCAAAGGAAGGCAAGTCATCTTATTCAGAAATGATGCAAGAAGTATCAACCTCAACTAAAGATAGCTAAAGGCCAGAGAGCACCAAAGTTAGCAAGGCACAGGTTAGGGAGAAAAACAGAACCTCAGCTGAAAACTGGGGAGGACTTGGGCTTCCAGAGGGCAGACTTTGACCTGCTCAGAACGCTGGTTGGGAGAGTCCCTTGGGAGATAGTCCTGAAGGGCAAAGGGGTCCAAGAAGGCTGGGTGTTGTTCAAGGAAGAAGTCTTAAAGGCACAGGAGCAGGCTGTCCCCATGTGCCGTAAGACAAATCGGCGGGGAAGACGACCGGCCTGGCTGGACAGAGCCCTACTACTGCAACTCAGGAAAAAAAGGAGAGCTTACCAGCTGTGGAAGAAGGGGCAGGCAACCCAAGAAGAGTACAAGAATCTTGTCAGGTCATGCAGAGAGGAAATTAGAAAGGCAAAAGCCCAGCTGGAATTTAACCTGGCCACTGCTGTAAGGGATAATAAGAAGAGCTTTTATAAATATGTTAACAGCAAAAAGAGAGCCAGGGAGAACCTCCATTCTCTAGATGATGCAAGGGGGAACATTGTCACTAAAGACGAGGAAAAGGCTGAGTTACTCAATGCCTTCTTTGCCTCGGTCTTTAATGGCCCGATGAGTTATCCCCAGGGTACCCAGCCTCCCGAGCTGGAAGATGGGGATAATGAGTGGAATGAACCCCCCATAATCCAGGAGGAAGCAGTCTTTGACCTGCTATGCCACCTGGATATCCACAAGTCTATGGGACCGGATGGGATCCACCCAAGAGTGCTGAAGGAGCTGGCAGAGGAGCTTACCAATTGAGTAAAAACATGTGCGGCTGCATACATCTTATTCATAGCATTTTTCCAAACCTGCTAGCTAATCTAATCTCAGTTAATTGGTTGAGTGATTTCAGTGCCTACCAGAGGCAATTTGTCAACACTTAGCACACAAGACTGGGTCTTAAGTCAGTATTGCTGGATCAAAGCGTACATATTACTGTATTTCCCACAGGTAAGTAGAGACAACATGTGAATGTCCAAGGCAAAGCTGTACAGAAAGTGGAATGGGAGAGCATCTCTATGGTCCCCTACTTTTGTGTTGTCATGTTGAGACTCTGAAATTTCTGGGTTGGCCAGGGTTGCAGTGGCACTTCTCTTCTTCGTGGGCCTGACTTGTTCACATGCCAGGCCTTTGACAGCTGCAGGACGTTGCTACAGAGGCAGTTTTCCTGTGTCTGAGCTTTATTCCCACGCTAGCTGGTGGGTAAAGAGGAGTAATGTGGCCATTTGTCATTTGTATCTGGACAGACCTCATCAGGAAAGCTGCCTGGTGGAAAAGGACCTGGGGGTACTGGTTGACAGCCGGCTGAATATGAGCCAGCAGTGTGCCCAGGTGGCCAAGAAGGCCAATGGCATCCTGGCCTGTATCAGGAATAGTGTGACCAGCAGGACAAGGGAAGTGATCGTGCCCCTGTACTCGGTGCTGGTGAGGCCGCACCTCGAATACTGTGTTCAGTTTTGGGCCTCTCACTACAAGAAGGATGTTGCATTGCTGGAGCATGTCCAGAGGAGAGCAACCAAGCTGGTGAGGGGTCTGGAGCACAAGTCATACGAGGAACGGCTGAGGGAACTGGGGTTGTTTAGTCTGGAGAAGAGGAGGCTGAGGGGAGACCTGATCGCCCTCTACAGCTACCTGAAAGGAGGCTGTAGGGAGGTGGGGGTCGGCCTCTTCTCCCTGGTAACAGATGATAGGACGAGGGGGAATGGTTTGAAGCTGCGCCAGGGCAGGTTTAGGTTAGATATTAGGAAAAACTTCTTCACTGAAAGGGTTGTCAGGCTCTGGAATGGGCTGCCCAGGGAGGTGGTAGAGTCCCCATCCTTGGAGGTATTTAAAAGAAGGATAGATGAGGTGCTTAGGGACATGGTTTAGTGGTGGGATGGCAGTGCTAGGTTAAAGGTTGGACTCGATGATCTTAAAGGTCTTTTCCAACCAAAGCGATTCTATGATTCTATGATTCTAAAGAAGCAAGGGTTATGGAAAGGGTGACCGTTCTGTTAGTTTGCAGGCAGCGTGGAGGTTGTTTTGCTTCTTTAATCCTAGTGATACTTAACACTCCTTGGATGGAGCGCATACTGAAAGCCAGCAAGGGAATGAGTACTTTTTGTAAAGTAAATAAAAACCACCTTTAAATCTTTAAGTAAATGACATTGGTTTGTGTGGCAATCAGCTTTCAAGAAAACCGTTCCTTCCAACTCCGCTATTAATTATCCAGGGGAAAAAAAAAAAAAAAAAAAAAAAAAAGAGCACAATGGAGATACCTGCACAATAAAACTTAGTGGAAAATTTAACTATGTCATTAACTGTTCTGCTTAATGAGACCAGTGGGAAGGGAAAAAAAACCAAACCAAACCAAAACACACACACACAAAGCACAAGCAAGTTACAAAACATCACAAGTAATAGCAAGTTAGGGATATTACAGAAATAGAAAGTGTGCATCAGAGTATTAAGACACAACAGCGCAACAGTAACTACTGGGGAAAAAAGCATTAAACACCTTTTTAAAACAGCATCTTCTGCACAGCTTTTAAACTCACAATGCCATTACTGAAAAATTAAAAATATAAAGCAGAAAACACTATTTTTGTTCTTCGTATAGAATCAAACTGAATCAGCTACTTCAAAAACAAAAAAAAGAGGGAATATTACTCTTAACCGCTTCATTATTTTGTCTACTTAAACATTTTCAAATAACAGAGATTGTCCTGAAGAATTCTTTTTTCTGTAATATATTCTTTAAACACCACAGCGTCATCAGCACATGCAGTACTTTATGAAAGCTTCATACTACCTACTCTAGGAGATTCTTCCTTCCATATTCATATTACAAGTAGAAGTGCCACAAGCATAAAGCTCTCAGAAGCTTAAATCAAAGACCAAACAACAACACAACGTCCCTGGAAGGTTTCACAGCATGTGTGATTTGCAATCTAACAGGAATTCAGGCAATGCTTTGTAATTCCATTTTCATATATAATTCATCGATCATTGGTTTGAATTAAAATACATACTTTACCAACTACAGCTTTTACCTAAGACACCATGCTTAGTTCTACTTTAAGATTCTTCAAGAAAGCATGTAAGAAGGTGAAATAGCTTTTGAGCTCTACATTGCAGAATGACTTTTTGTAAGTCAAAAACTTTAAATTCACATGCACTTCACAAGTCAGCTAACTACAGTGAACATAGAGTATTGCACAAAAACAGTTTTTCCCTAGCTTTTCTTCCACATCTGGCAGAAAATGTGGAGTAATTTAGTAACAGTGAGAAATTTTCTTTCATTTATTACCTAGCAGAGGAATCTTGCTAACTTTCCCCCGCTGAAGGAGCAGTCTGCAGTCTGATTTCCTAACCAAAGTTCATATTCATGGAATTTTGCTGTTCCTATACATAATTGGCAGTTGTGTATAATCAGACTTTAGATAGTGACAAATAGCTCCCACAGCTAAGATAGACAGAATTAATTAAAGCTTATTTTAATTGTGCCAAAGATCAAACATGTATCAGGTTATAAAAAATAAGAGCCCTGTGCAAGACTCAAAGTCAACCTCTACCACTTCAGTTATTGCTGAAAACCATCCTGTAATTCCAGGTCAACGTTCCTAACTGCAAACAGGAACTCCCTCCATCTTTAAGTCACGTCTCCTACAGTCCTGAGAGAACTCTTGCACATCGGATGGCCAGTATGCACGCCTTCACGTAAATCTTTTCATCTAATGACTATATTGGCATGGCACAGCTGGCACGTATCACACCATATCTGGTTCTTCTTCAGTCTGAAATTACATCATTTCAGGGACCTAGAACATAAACCGCAAAAACACGAACCATATTACCACACTTAAAAATACAGAAGTGGAGCTTACCATTTAGCTTCAGTGACAGCGCAGCTGACTGGAGAGGACAAACTCATGACGTCCAATATGTAGCTTTTTAAATCTATAAACCCGAAAGAATGAACATCATCTTCGACCATATATACTTTTACTTGACAAGCTTCAAAGATAACTCTTTTCCATATCATAAAAACATTAAAACCTGTAACGGAGACATGCTTTAGTTTACTTGGCAGCATAATAAAAGAATCATTTGTTAACACTCACAATTACCAGTGTTACTACTATGTCATGTGAACAATTACCACCAACTATAATTTGACATCAGTTTTAGTCAGACAGAATTGTGCTGCTCATCCTCCAAGCTTGAATATTGTAGACAAAAAAAAAAAGTATTTTGTAGAATATTCACTTCTAGGGTTTTCAGAAGGATGTCAATACAAGATGTTATGTTTGCACAGATTGTTCCCATATATTCTCTATTCTCCTAAGAGGATCACAAACTCCATTCCTCTTCAAAACAATTCTAAGGGAGACAGATGTATGTACTGTGATTGTTTTAAGTAGGTCAATATCTAAGGTTTGCTGTCTAATAGCAGCCTTTAACATAGCAAGCCTTCTAACTGTTTCATAAACCTGGAATTTGCTACTTGAATATATTTTTATTTTATTAGCTATGTCAGCAATATTTAGGGCTATGCAGGAGGAATATTAAATCGAACTATAACTCAGCTCACCTTTAGAAGAAACTCACTAATTTAGTGTTACTGACAAAAAGAAATCAATACAGATAATATATTTATAACATAGACCTTAAAAAAAACCTCCAAGATTTACTTCAAGTTGAATAGCAAACTCATTTATGGGTTTTTTCCATTAATTAAAGCAAGGTAGCATAAAGAATAAGCTGTATTCAACAGCCAAGATTAATGAGCCATGAAGGTTTGCGTATGAACTCCACAGCAGGTGAACATCCATACTAAAATCCAAAACAAGAAACTAGCCCGGACTCCATCTTTACCATCTCTGGCTTGCAGCCACACATTTGCCACCACCTATTTCTGTCAGAATGAACACAGAAGTACTTGGTGTAATATACTAACTATAAACTGATTTTGCCATTTCCAGTAGCTAATAATGTGCACACTAGAAATATGGAGAAGAAAAAATGCATTTCTGCTTCAAAATATAATTTTAACAGAACATGCAGCAAGAATGAACCTATTACTTCTAAATTTTTTTTTTTCCCTTGCAGAAAGCATAACAACTGGTGCCCAGGGTTATCACACCACTTTATAGACAAACACACAGCTATTCCAAAGTATCTTCAAAATCAAGTGGAGTAATATGGGAAGAAAAGTACAATGAGGGTTAACAGTTTGCTTCAGTTTCTTAATAAAGAATACCTGGATGTATTGTTTGTGATTTTTGAGATCCACCCATCAGATTTCACCTTGGTACATGTGCTCATAAGCCCCAAAACACGTAACTACTGTACAACTGTCACTCACACTCCTGGAGAAAGAGACACAGCTTTCTTCCCATCTCAGCTGAGAAAACAGTTGAAGACCCCGTTTTTCACAGCACCGGCAAGCCTGTGCTACAGTTGCTAGGCACATGTTAAGGCCTATTAAATTATTAGTAACTTGCAAACTGAAAACTCCAACTGTACGTAACAGAAGAACAACCCTGACAGAGTGTTTGTAGTATTGTACTCAACAAAGATCAATTCCTTGAATAAAAAGAAATTGTGATATCAGGGTATGGGAAGCTATACCTCTATCGATTGTGTCAAATTTTTGCTTTAATATGTAGAGCACCGAGAAACCAGTTTTTCATGCTATCCTTTTAAGCTTTATTGCAGCTTACACCAAACTCTCATCATGAATAGTAGGAAAAAAAATAGGTATAACTAAAAGACTTTCTCGGAGATCTGTTTTTTCACCTCAAAGAATACACTAAGTCAACCCAACAGCTAATAGCTGCAGTGAAAAAAAAAAATCTTTAGTCTCAAAACATAATCAAAGTGTACTCTGTCACATCTACATCATTCCCCAGTTTTAAAACTTCCTGAAATTACTCTGAAGTTACATGGGGGAGGGGAGTGGGGGGAAATCCAAAGACTGTTTTCTAGGAATGCTAATGATTTTGAATATGCAACCATCCTCTGTTAAAATGTGTATCAATGGCTAGTTCACTAGCACACAAATGGATGCACGCCAAAAGCACGCTATTTCACTTACACACAAAAGTATTCAAGTGGCATGGAGTGGCTCGTAGGAGCCCCGTAATTAAACTGAAGAGTGGAAGAAGCGTTGGTTTGAGGAGTTAGTATGTTTGACGGCGTTACCTACAAAACTCGTGTCACATTCTCCTCATGAACTTCTGAACTTCACTAACTAACTTCAGCAAGGCCACTGATACAGATGGGATACCAGGAAGAAATTCTTCACCGCGAGGCGTCCCAGAGAAGCTGTGGGTGCCCCATCCCTGGAAGGGTTCAAGGCCAGGTTGGACGGGGGGCTGTGAGCAACCTGCTCTGGTGGAAGACGTCCCTGCCCATGGCAGAGGGGCGGACTGGGTGATCTCTAAGGTCCCTTGCCACCCACACCGTCCTGTGACTGAGACTGCTCCGAAGAAACCTCACCGCGACCTTAAGACGTACTACTTCAAACCACGCAAAGCCGGGTGTAACTAACGTACCCGCACGGGAACCTATAAAAACTCACCAGCAGTTGTTTCAGCCGCAAGAATCACTAGATTCTTCCATGAACGCAGACCGAAATTTTTTCGCAAGCTAAAAATCAGAGTGATGCCACCGCTTCGCTACGCTTGCGCCACGGACGTCACGG
>NW_009259860.1:2357176-2358493 GCF_000687185.1 Egretta garzetta
TCCCTCTCCCTGAGGATTTGCGCGTCGTCCGGTTTAGGAGGTGCTTCGGGGCCACCCGAGACTTTTGGGTGCGCGCGAACGCCTCGGCCCAACCAGGTAGAGGTGGCTGGGCCCGGCCTCCCCAGAGCCTCGGGCAGGTTCGCCGCGGGGCAGTCCCAGCCGTGGTTTAGTGATGCTGAATCCCTAAAATAGTTAATAGGGAACGTATGTATAGAGGAAACGAAAAGGACCGACTAACGTGAAAGCCAGGTTGAGACTGGGATGTCCCCAAACACAGGGCGAAGAGCCCAGGCCATCGAGAAAGACAAAAGAGGTGATGATTTTGAAAGACATCACAGCAGGGGGGCGATGGGGGCGGTGGGTCACAAGGCTACCGCTCGCCATGCGTTTGCCTCCCTGCCCAAACGGAAAGGCGCCTGTGAAACATCTCAGCTGAAAGATTTCAAGGCCCGTATGTTGGCATGTATCATGTCAGACCACAGCAGCGCAAGATGCTGAATAAAAGCCACCCTACAGTTTCCTAGAAAAGTGGACAAGGTATTCGTCTGGAAAGTGAGTCACAGGCTGAAGCGGCTTTAAAACAATTTTAAGTTAAGATGTTCAGTAACTACCATTGACATAAATTGATAGACATTAAGATGTTAGTAACAAAAAATTTGAAAGGCACTTTTTATACATCGTATTCCACTGTTGATACGTGACCTGACTTTCCACAGGCCATGAGAAATCTGGGCCCTCTTGCAGGAGCAAGATGGTATTAAAGCTATCATGAACCACACCTGGAAAAGCATCAGTAAGGTAAGTCTCCTAAAAGACCGTTCTGAGAGAAGGGGTTAAGGGAATCGTAGTAGATGAGATGCTGCGTAGTAATTGTCTAGGCTGCTGTGTAGCCCAGAGAACCAAATCGATAGAGAGTGCTCAAATGTTTTGCTAACTATTGTGCGAACTAACTGATGCAGGAAGATTTGCGGCTCCTTACGAAGGACAGTTCTTGATAAGAACCAGGAATTTGCCTTAAGAACTGGCTTAAACCAACCCTGCAGTTTGGGCAAGAGCAAGGGAGCAACTGAGCCTGTGCAAGAACAAGGGGTTACTGGCGGTGACAAAGAGGAGCCATCAGCCTTCATCCCCACGACCGCCGACGACCACCACCAGGAGGCACTGAGTAAGCGCAGTCGGGTGGGACTTACGGAAATGACCTCCTGAAGCTAATTTTAATATGAGGGGACAGGTTATGCATACGTACAGGCGTATTGGGAAACTTCATGTATATGTAACACTTTGCTGCATATAAACAGGGCAAGCTCCGCTGTGGAG
>NW_009259860.1:2358528-2361820 GCF_000687185.1 Egretta garzetta
CCCCCCGTGCTGCCCAGCGCTGAATAAACATACCTACTTTACAATCTTACAGATTGTGGAGTCTGTTTCCGCACATCAGTTCACCTGCATCTGAAGAAGAAAAATGTATCACGATGTCCATAGGTTACCAGGTTATCTAGGAAAATATATAATCCATAAATGACCAGGTTAAGCTTAGGAAATACACTGTCCAGAAATGACCAGGTTATTTGAGAACATGTAGTCCAAAAGAGACAATAGTATGTATTGATGGGTAGTGCATGGGACGGGTGCATATGCAAACAGAGAAAAAAAAATCTTCGCTGGAGAACTCAATTATCCTTGTCTATAGAAGGGATTGCATAATTCAACTGTAATCGAAGTTGACCCCAAGTAATAGTGTAAGTGAAGACACACGAAGGTTGGATATATAAGACTCTAGCAAGCTTACACAACTCTCTCCGCGTTGTATAAGGTGCCGTGTTTCTGCAGCACGGGATGTGCAGCACTCGTCGGTCTGATGGGCTGCCACGTACAGTATGTACGTGTACTGCACCGCACTGTACAGCTGCCTTTGCAAGTACTGTTGTCTTGCCACTAATGGGAGCTGTGCTGCGTTACCTGTTCTCGGGTTTTCCAGGTTGTATTGGGTCCGGTAACCCCCTCTCCAGCTTTGGTGTGACAGTTTAATCCGGATGCAACAACGGGAAACAAGCAGAAAGAAGTCTTAACCTTTCTTTAATTCAGACTTCTGAATCTAAAGGTCTCGGATTTCATAACGTCAAAAAATCTGCGGAGAAACACTATTAGCAATTTAAATTAAAACATAGTTTATTTGTATATACTTGTGAAAACATAAAAATCACTGGGGTGTTTCTTCTGGACGGAATTCCCCAGTAAGAGCAAAATTACGCTAAAGATAGTTATTTATGCCGTTAAAATCAGGCTTATATTAACCACAGAGCTGCAGTTGGTCCTCACTCAGGAAAACACTCATACTGAATTCAAAGTACAGCTAATTGCTTTGGCTTACAGGTCAGCATGACTGACTTCGTGATTGCAAGTACTGCCACAGCACTTAAGGTGCCTTTTTATTCCAAAGTCGTTTCCTGTTGCTTACAACTGCAAAAATACCCCACTTTGGAGTAAGGTTCTCTAAGATGCGTGGTGAAGTATGTGCTGATACTCGTGTGCTTCAAGGTACAGACTCAAGTTTTAACTGCGAGAGACAAAAAACTCCATTATATTTTACACCCCCTGAGATAAGTCTCAAAACTTCACTTCCAGTTTGTGTCCTGCTCTGTAGGACTGGCTTTTAGCTGGGCTTTTGCTACTTCTGCATCATGCAGTTATTTTAAATGCCCTGTGGCAAATCGAATTTGTTCTTTGCCCAGGCGCACAAAATCGGAAGATTTCATTATGTTGCCGTTCTTTTACTAACAGCGTGGCATTTTTTTTTTGCTGATCAAAAATACAATAGTGAACAGGGCTTTCTCCCTGCTGTTGTCTGGTGAGTAGTTAAAAATTGAACATGATGAAAAATGGCCTCAGCTAATGAAGAAATACAAATTGTGGGATAATACGGAAGGAATCCTAGGGATTCAACACCATGACTGCAAGTTCTGATAGGTTTTGGCACTCACAGCTTAGCAGATGCTGAACCAGTAAGATGAGTTTATCTGCAACAAGTAACACATGTACCATTTTTTACCTTGATTCACAAACATTAGTTTAGATGCAATAATTCTCTTGCCTGCATGTAGCTAAACAAACACCGTTCCTTCCTCCCACGCTGAAAAATGCGTCTCATATCTACGCTGTCTTAGGCGCTTCTTCACAGTTCAAGGAATAGTTTGGTCTAGAACCTACATATATTCAGGAAATAGGTGGGGGTTTTTTTAAGAAAGGTGGAAAAAATCAGGAGTTGTATCACACATGGAACTTGGCAGAGAGACCTGTTCAGGATGCATTTAGAAAGAGCGCTTGACGTTCCGGAAAAAGGAGAGGAGAACCCGGTGCTCCAGCGTGGGTCCAGCCGTGGCAGAGCAAGAAGCGAGCGCTTCCTTTGCAGGCAGAATACCCGCGCGCTTCTGTGCAACGCGACCTAACCCACACCTGCAGGAAATCGGTTGGAACCGCCGTTTCAGAGAGGCGAGCGCGAGACGTACGACTCCTGACAGGAAGAATGGGCTTGAACCCCCGAAGTTCATTCACGGCTCATAACAATGTGCACTGGCATACTGGCCTCTCGCTCGAGCAGCAGGTCTGGCCGAAGCTCTACAGATTCTGTCATACACAATGAAACCCTTTGCCAAAAAACCACTGATACGCTCCGTAAGGTTTAATAGCATTAGCATGGCGTGTTACTCTCTTTCAGGTACAGCGTCCAGATTGCAAAATAACCCATTTTTTTTTCCTTCAATTGTGTCTCTACTTGAACAGCTCCTCTTCAATCTTATGTCTTCTTAACATGTACAAATGAGCCCAGCTGTACACAAAACATAACTTGTTCAAACCGTTTTATTTTTCACCCTTTAAATCAAATTTTACTTTGTTCTCTTTACCTTTAAAAAATGCTTTAGTCGCATTAGTCTCTTTTGAGGAACACCTACTTTTGTATGAAACCAAGTCGCCTTAATTAGGAAAAAGAAGAAGACTTTTCAGCTGCTCTTCGCTGATTTTAATGCAAGGGGCAAAGCTTCTGATTCCTGAGAAATGTCAGATTCAAAAGACTGTTTCCAAAGGCTGAGGAAATAAAAATGTCCTCAAGAGATTCCAAAAGCATTGCTTCAAAAATAAACCATGAATTTATTTAATCTGAGATGGAAGACAAAGGTAAC
Source organism: Egretta garzetta (assembly GCF_000687185.1). Taxonomy (NCBI): domain Eukaryota; kingdom Metazoa; phylum Chordata; class Aves; order Pelecaniformes; family Ardeidae; genus Egretta; species Egretta garzetta. The sequence continues at coordinate 2,361,348 of NW_009259860.1, forward strand.
TATATGATTAAACAGAGTAGCAACTTAGCTGAGGGAATCCCTGAAGATTGCTGGTTCCTGTGTAGCAAAGTATTAATACACATGGGTTTTGCAGCACTCAACACTTTCTCATGTAGGAAAAAATAGGAAACTATGTATTGCTGAAATAGGACTGATTCAATGCAGCACAATGAAGACTTGTACGTCCGCCAACACAGATAGATACCATTTCTACCACTGTCAAACTTTTATCTTCCTCTAAACAATACTAGATGTACAGTCTACCTTAGTCTTACTTTTTCTAAATAAATTCTGCCCGAAGTGGTCATCCACTTGTGCATAGGAAGTAAGTTTTTTCTGTTGATGGTCTTCTATTTTCTGATGAGCTCTTATCTAACCCTGCAGAAACTTGATATTTATGTTAGGGATGAGCTTCACTGCTGCCGGGAAGATCAACCACCTTTGACTGCTGTAAGCCACTGGAAAAATGGCAT
>NW_009259860.1:2361836-2362696 GCF_000687185.1 Egretta garzetta
TTCTGCAGTTCACATTCATGAACAACCTTTGTGCATTTGAGAAGGGAGCCCAGAACAAAGCACAGCTTGCTCCGTGACAACTGCAGTGGGTGTTTTGGGCCTGACTTGAGTTTCGGTATCAAAACTGAAAGTGGCAAGATGATTCTTTCCGCGGGGACTTACCTTTGTGCGCGAGCAGCTGGCAGAGAACTGGCCTGTGAAACTTGTGCATCAGGCCACGCGCTGAGGATGAGTGCCCAAGCACAAAATCGTTAGGTCTGCCCCTGTGAGACAACATAATTTTGGGTAAGAAGTAACCTTCTGCGCCACTACTCTTAACAGCTTTTTGCTGGCTTTGGCACCCGTTAGCACCAGCATACGGCACGGTGACTTGCAGGTGGTGCCGTGTGGGACCATCGCCACAGAGAGCTGACGGGCCAGCTAATTTTCCACACAGAGGGAGAAGAATTAGAGTTAGACCCAAGAGGACAAGCAGGCAGGGAGAAAGAAGCTGCTGAGTAAAAATCATTCTGCAGGAAGGAGGGTATTTGTGGGGGGAAGCGCGGGGAGGCAGGCGGTGCCTGATGCACTCAGCAAGGCAGCCATCTGACAGGCAGAAACGGGCGCAGCCGCTGAAACGCTGGGAGAGGAGCGAGCTCGATGCTGACGGGCAGAAAAGCCAGGAGGGAGACGATAGGGAGAGGACACGGGGAATAACACAAAATCCGAATTAACAGTAATCCCAGTTAAAAAAAAAAAAGAAAAAAGAACAAACAAAAAAGACCCCAAACAACAGAAAGAGGAGTTATGGCGACGAAGTTGCGGGCAAGAACTCCGTAACTGAGAGACTGAAACCGCGAGCTGCTGGATGCTGGGGAAGC
>NW_009259860.1:2364296-2393114 GCF_000687185.1 Egretta garzetta
GTGAGTCGCACTGCTCTGCTCCGCCGTTGCCTTGCGCTTGTCGGCAGGTCGCTCCTCCTGGCACGGGCGGCCCTTCCCAGGAGTCGCTCGTCGTCCCAGCCTGCGTAACTTAGCTTCTAGAAGCGGGGACCGCTGTACCGTAGTGCGGCGCGGGAGCTGTGCAAGCGCCGCAGGTCGCTCCTCCTGGCACGGGCGGCCCTTCCCAGGAGTCGCTCGTCGTCCCAGCCTGCGTAACTTAGCTTCTAGAAGCGGGGACCGCTGTACCGTAGTGCGGCGCGGGAGCTGTGCAAGCGCCCAAAGTCAGCTGTTCCTATAGTGCTTCCTGTAGAATAAGCTAAGCGTGTGCGGTAAGCTGTCCAGTCCTTTTTTGCATTCTCCCTGCTCCCTTGGAAGAGGCATGGCAAGGTCTGTGACTGCTGTAGGTCATTTGACGGTTGTGGGAATGTAGATAAAAGACCTATTATGAGATACTTAGCGAAGATGCTGGCTTAAGAATTGTTTTTTTAAAAAAGTTTATTGACCTTTCCTTTTTGTAGCACTTGACATTTGGGCTTGGGCAAGCTACCAGCTCAGCGTAAGGGTAGGAAGTCTTGCTATTGCTTATGCTGAAGGAGGGGTGGTATTTGGACGGAATTGAATTGTGCTTTTTACCTGTAGCACATCATGTCTCTCCTTTTAAAGAAAGTGGTCATGTGAGCAGTGTTGCTGTAACGCAAGAAGTGTTGTCTCTTCCTATTGTTGCTAATACTGTCTTTGATTCCGCTGTGTTTTTTTAACATACGGTTAAAAAGAGGTCTTGAGACCTGCTTTACTTCTTTGTAGCTTTTTTTTTTTTTTGCTTTTTTTAATGCTTAACACTTGCAGTTATTTCCCCGTAGACTGTTCTTAACTGTTACTTGACTTTAATTATAGTCTGTCTTTTCCTTAGGTGGATGAAGTTCCTGATGGAGCGGTAAAGCCTCCTACGAATAAAATGCCTATTTTCTTTTTTGGCACCCATGAGACGTAAGTCCTTTATGTTTAAGGGTCATATTTTTTTCGTTGTAGAATGGTGTGAGAAGAAGTTAAGGGCTTGTCTGAATGTAGTGTATTTTAAACCATAGTATTCAGTAGCAGACTGACTCTTCCTCAATTAGTCTCTTTTGACAAGACATGCTTCTCTAACATTTGCTTAAGCTATTCCAGGGAATGGTAGACCATAACCATATCACGTATGCTTTCCTCATCAGAAGGAAAAAAAAAAAAAAATCCTATCCACAGTGGTATGACTGATAGGTTTTTCTTTCTTCATTAATGGACTTTAATTATAGTCCCCTATGTACTCAAAATTCTCAACAATATATTCTCAAAGTGAAATAAGGCTGAGAAAAATTAAATAGACAAAATTTGAGAAACAAATAATCATGTTTTGGGGTGTTTTTCTGGAGAGGTTTGGGGTTGTAAGTGGTATGTTCCTATAAGATCTGTAGAGAAAAATGAGGAAATGCAGTAAGCTTTATACCTGCCAACCTGCAAAATATTTATCTTTGGGTACTTTCAGTGGTGCTAGCGTTTTGCAATTGTACAACATTTGCTTTGAGGGACCCTATTTCGTCCACTGCTAAATTTGATGGTAAATACACTGGGTTTTATGCAGTTCTGTCTTTCTGAAAATGATCACGTTACTTTATAGCATGACTGGTTGTCCTAGTGTAGTTTTCTAAGACTTCAAATTCAGTGCTACATTTGTTGTCTGATTTGTTTAACAAGAACTAAATCCTATAATGGTGTTTTTTTTAATTCTACTGTTTTTCTTAATGAAATGGCAAATGGTACGTAAGCAGGTCAGAGACAGAAGTTGTATATGCAAGTACTCTGTTTCTTGCACTTTGTGGAAAAGCCTTGGGTTTTTTCTTCATCTTATTAAATATCTATTAAAATCTCTTTAATCTGGTACTTTGCATCTATTGCTCAGTAAGCCATGCTAAGACAAGATATGGTGCCCGGTCGAATTAAAGAGTAACCATCCTTTTTTCTCTCTGACATTACTTGTTACTTGATTCTTTTTTTTAAAAAGTGATTTCTTCTTAAGTTTGAAAGTCTTTAAGTTTCACTTAAGGAGTGAAAAAGATTTTTATATGCTTGGCTCATATACCCACACATTTCTTTAATTGTCCTCATTTTTTCAGTAGATTGCTGGGGTTTTTTGTGTGCATAGTTTTGTGGGTAAAGAGGGGTTCCTGGAATTTGATTCGAGGTTGTGAGGTTTGAATCTTTTGAGTCCCTTTTTTTAAATTATCATTTTAAACAATGCAGCAGGTTACCTTTTTTCTTATTTTTTTCTTCCCCAGCTACATTTCTTTTGGCAGCTGAAAACACAGTATTGCTTTGATCCTGCCCTTGGTAATGTCTAATGTTCTGGACTGTACGGGGGTTTTGTGCACTTGTAAATAAGTTCAGGGACGTAGATTGAGTATAAGGGAGACAAAAATAACTCACCTAAAGCTTTAAAAAGATGTTTGCAAATTTTGAGAAGCGTCATGGCCGATTTTAAATTTAGCCTGGGCTCCTAAGACATGCTTGGGTTTGGAAGTTTTGGGTTTTGGGTTTGTTTTTTTTTTGTGATTTATGTGGGCAAATTTGAAATGTCTGTTCCTCAGTCTTTGATATTCTTACAAAATAAAGTTCTTCTGTGATCTGTTTTTTTTTTTTTTTTTGTTAGGCTGTAGGTTCAGGGTTCCTACATTTGAGATCTATACAGTATAAAAGAAACTTCTTGCCTCTGTTTCATACACGTTGCAAAGTACAGGATATTCCATGACCCAGCTGTCTTGTGGCATTTGTTCTTTAATGATGTTACTTGTGCGGTGCTCCTCAGAATGGTAACAGGTAAAACTCCCATGCCTTACTGTTGCTTACAGCAGATACTTGCAAGTAACAGTAGGAGGGAGCAGATCGGGTAAAAAACAGCATGCTGTTCCATGGCATGTAATTTTGTTTAGGTTTGTAGCTCTAAATAGTGACTTACTGATCCACCAGGAGTTGGCTAGAGCTAACAATTTGCTGTACTTTTTTCATGGGAATTAAAACAAGTCTGGTAAACTTGATCTCAGCTGTGCTTCGCACAGTTCAAGTTACACACTTGTGCAAAGCTAGACACTATGTGCCTTCAGCACGTAAGTAGTCTGTACACATGCAGCCTATCTTACTGTAAGTAGCAGCAACTCGAAAAATCCAGATAACGAGTTTAATCATGCTAAAAAGTCCTTCGGTATAAAGGATGACGTTTTCCAGCTGTGTGGATGGTTACGGTAGGAAAGGAGAAGCTATGGGGAAAAACAAAATAACTTTTACTTGATTTTTAGGAACAATATTAATTCAGTTTTGCAGATTACTATAAACAAGTACAAACTTGTACTTTGCTATTGTTGATTTTCTCGAAGTTATGTGAAAACAACTAAATGTGTTGCTATCTGTGTGCAGTGAACAGATACACGCTTCTTGAAACAGCTTTGGGAATTTGATTGAGGTTTGGCTTGTTTATTTCCATACTGTCTTAATGCAGCAACAGTACCCTTTCCTAAAATAGTATCTATTTTATTACTTTCTTTTAATAAAAGCTTAATTTGGTTCTATTGTGCCAGTAAATCACATCAGCACAACTTCGGGTTGGTCACAGACAAACACAAGGTCACACTGAACTCTAGTTTCTGGACCCTGTATGTTAGGGTAATCTCTCTTCATTTGATTTTCTCGTTCCTTTTTCTTTTTGGTACATGGAGATTTACATACAGTAACCCAGTAGGCCGCATGACCTTTTCATAGTTGCTGGTTACTGGTGTTTTCCAAAGCCTGACCAATATGGGTAGAGGCGTATCTGGGAAAAATGTTTCCCTCTGGGGAAAGGAGACAATGTTTCTGTTTTCATCTGTCCGGGTTTCTGTCCCCATCCTTTTGGGCTGGATCTTAAGAGGAGCAGCTGAGGGAACTGGGGTTGTTCAGCCTGGAGAAGAGGAGGCTGAGGGGAGACCTCATCGCCCTCCACAACTACCTGACAGGAGGCTGTAGCAAGGCTGGGGTCAGCCTCTTCTCCCTGGTAACAGACGATAGGACAAGGGGAAATGGTCTGAAGTTGCACCAGGGCAGGTTTAGGTTGGACATTCGGAAAAAATTTTTCAATGAAAGGGCTGTCAGGCTCTGGAACAGGCTGCCCAAGGAGGTGGTCGAGTCCCCATCCCTGGAGGTATTTGAAGGTCTGCCCTGGAGGGCAGACAAGGTGCTTAGGGACATGGTTTAGTGGTGGGATGGCGGTGTTAGGTTGACGGTTGGACTTGATCTTAAAGGTCTTTTCCAACCTAAACGATTCTATGATTCTTTAAGTAGGCTTTGCAGATGCACGTTTCCCATGCTGGCCAAGTCCTCGCTACCCATGTCTTGCAAAGAGGTGGATGACATGCAGTCTGATCTGCCAAGGTGGCTTACTTAATACTTTGTACACATAGGTGGGTGTTTTACTGCTGGAGTATGAAACGCTTAAGCTTCCTGGCTGATGATAGGTTCTTGGTTTTGTTCAGTAGGGTGTAAGTGTCAAGTAGCTCTTTTTAAAGATGGTGAAGAAAAGGAGGGTGAAGCTTATAAGTATCTATTTAACTTTTCCATGAGCTGATACTTTCGAAAGCAATTATCTGCAATTTTCAGATAGTTGCATCCCACAATCAGACAAACCTGTGTCTAGTCACAGAGTTGAAACAAGAACATACCACCACAGTGTTGTCTTTTTCTGTTAACAGCATATGGATTGCCACCGTGAAATCCTAACTTGAAAGGTCATGAAAGTAGAGCAGGAGTTAAATAGTCTTTGATGTTCTTCACCATAAACCAGAGTATTGGTTCTCAGTAGTACATTATCTGGTTTATCCTAGCCTAGCTTAGAGAAGCTAATAAGAGTGGGTACTGTGGCTTCGATATGTGGGAAAAGCTCCTAGGCTAAAAGCTTTAGCTACACAGCTTACAGTAGGGGTAGCACTGTGTGGGAACATTGTTTGTTTGTCTGACAGAGATGCGCAGGCAGTGTTAAGATCTCTACTACAAGAGTAGCTTAAACAAAAATCGAATTTTTGTAGTGTTTACTTCATCAAGAAAAGCATTGGAGGAGAAACTAAGGGAGCAGTTTAAAATTTTTATTGCTTAAGTTCAGTAAATCAAGTGGTGAGGTTCTATTGACATGCACTGAAAAATTACTGAATTAATGCTGAATTATATAGCATACTTACAAAGACATGGGCAGTCAGTGTATTCAAGTGTTGCTTTTTGGTGTCCAAAACACTAAAAATTATTCCTAAATTTTCTGGTTTAACTGGATGATTTTTAATTTCTTTGAAGGAATTTCTTTGTTAGCTTGGAGCCATTTCTTCTCCTTTAAATTGTGCGTTACATTGTCTAGATTCAAGGATTCTTTATTCTTAACATTTAAGCCTGATTTTTTTTTTTTTTTTTTTTTTGAGGAAGTTTTTTTCTCTTTCGGTTTGTTTACAGGCTACCCTGTTTTTAATTGTTCTGGGTCACAGTAGATGGTGGTCCTATAAGCTGCAATCTTAAGATGCAGCATTGGCTGTTTCAGACACTTAACACCCTGGGAAGGAGGAAGTCCACATATCTGGTGGCAGCAATGGAAATCATGGGCTGTTGAAGGCAAAAGTTGAGAAAACTAAAAGACGCTTATGTAGCAGAATTAGTTGTAGTAGCAATGAATTTCATAGCTTAATAACATTCGGTGCTTACTTCTCCTCTGAAAAGACTAACCATTTAAAATATGAAATTTTGTTCTTTTTTCTTCTTTTTCTCCTTAAGGGCATTTTTGGGACCAAAGGACATATTCCCTTACTCTGAAAATAAAGATAAATACGGCAAACCAAATAAAAGAAAGGGTTTTAATGAAGGGTTGTGGGAAATCGACAACAATCCCAAAGTGAAGTTTTCTCATCAGCAGGTAAGTTATGCAGAGTCTGCAAGTCTTTGTTGCTATACTGTTGGGAAAGAAAAAGGCAGTGAGTGTTTCCCTGAAGTAGAGTAATGAATTACTGCTGTCGTTCAACTGTGGGTTAGAATTTTTTCTTAATATTTTTATTTTTAATTGATCCCTAGTATTAATAGGATAAAAGAGATGAGGGGGTGTTGTCTAACTGGTGATAGCTAGTAAGCTCATGGGGGATCATGCTGACAATTTCAGAGCACAAGGCTAAAAGTTTTTTTTTACTTTTTACAGTACACATCAAGTTTTATGTAAAACCATATGTATACTTATTTATTTATACTTAAAACTATATGTATTCCTAAGATCCTTATCTTTGGAACTGTACAACTATGCTTGAAAAATGGTAGTTCTTTGGAATCTGTCATTCTACTTCTTTCTGTCTTCTAAACCCAAGTGCTTTTCTCCACAAGTATCCTTGTAAGATTTCAGTACATGCTTTCTTACTGTACAGTATTTTCCTCCTAGTGATTGGAAGCAATGTGATGCTTGCCTCTTGCCCCCAAACTGTCACGTGCCTTGCTTGATTCAGTTTTTCCCCTTGTGTTAAATCTTCCAAGCTTAAACTGGAGCTATGCAGTACTACACATAAAAAGACCCACATTTAATCTGAAGACAAAGAAATAGTCTTGCTTATTTTGTCTTTGCTTACCTGCTCTGAACATTCTGTAGCCTCTTGGTTTTGCTATGTACACAGTACCCTGATCACATACTGGGGCCTGTAGGCAATGCTGCAGTAATAACAAAGAGAATTGGTATCTTATGGTATTATTTGCTGCTTTTACACAACGTGCTGGATTGCCATTTCAGCAGCAGTTAACCCCTGTTTCGTAAGATATCCCAAGTTACTGTGTTTGTAGTTCGAAGGAGAATGTGGATAAAGAGTTAAGGAGTTTCTGAAGTAGAGTCAAGAGATAAGATGATGTACTCCAGATGTCTGCTTTTCCTGCTCCAGGATATGGAAGGGTGCTAATCCCCTCATCACAGTGGGAAGGGCTTTATTAATAAGGGACAGGTTCTTTCTACTACTGTAAAGTATGAGTCTGTATACCTTCTCGCTGTTTTCTTTGTAACAGTTCAGGAGAGATGATCTGTGGATGGCTGAGGCAGTTGTGAACCATAATTGAGTTGCATGTTACCAGTCATTATAACAGGATGAAAATCTGGGTATAATCAACAGTAACAAGCTTGTTTAGGGTTGCTTTCGTAGCATCTCAGATGTTCCTAAATAAATTTCCAATTGGCAATACACAAAACATGCTGCCAAGAGGTGCACACAGACTGTTTTCTTTGTCTGGCAGCTTTTCTTTCTACCTTTTGAGTTCCATCCAGATACTTCACCTCAGCTTTGACGATAGCTCTTTCACAGGCTCTTCCTGTGAACTTGTCAGGTTCTGTCTAGAGCCATTGGGTTGTTCTTTGCCATTTTTTTTGCCCACTGTTTCTTTATTTAAAAACTTTATTAAAAAAAAAAAAAGTTTTTCATTCCGCAAGTCATATTTAAAATCTGTTCCTATAAGCCTTAAATTACTGGAAGAAGAAACTTTTCTTAGTAGGGATGTTTTAATTGCGGTATGGTGTCCAGTTCTGGGCTACTCAGTACGAGAGAGATGTGGACATCCCTGCTGTGAGGAAAGGCTGAGAGAGCAGGGACTGTTCAGCCCTGGGGGCCTCAGGGGTGATCTCCTCATTGATGTATGCAAATATTTGAAGCAAGGGTGCGAAGAGACAGTCAGGTGCTTTTCAGTGGCAGTAACAATGACTGGACCAGGGGCATCAACATAAGAGGTGAAATGTAGGAGGTTGGACCAGACTGAATTACAGAATAAATGAAGTAATGCAGTAGACTTGTGCAAATTTTCTTCTGAATTTTCACCTTTACTTTAGAAAGCCTTTATTTTGATAGCCTTTTCTTTCTGTCCTGTGCTATGCATTGTTAAAAGCAAGTTTTACTTGGAGCAAATCAAGCCCTTAGGATTTAGCCAGCTCTTCTTTTCTCTCATGGGCAGTTCTTGTTGTTGCTAAAGGAGTAGATCTGCAAATGGCCGACTAGATTTGACATTCTGTGAAATAAATCAGGATGTAAAACGGGCAGAGTAAGTGTTACTTGATCTAGGTTAAAACTGCCAGTAAGGGTCTGCTTGAGAGAGCATTTCTTTGAGCGTCTTTGATTTCAGGTCAGTCAGTCGTGCATCTTCCATGTTTTTTCACAAAGCACTACCTTCTGGGTTTAATTCCTCTAATCAAAATATCTCACTGTTCTGCCAAAGATGATAGATAAGATGGGGGAACATCCCACTTTTCCCAAGAATAAGAAAATTGTTGTGTGATACTTCGTTTTTGTTTTGGTTTTACTTGTTTCAGCTTATGTGCTGGAATGAGCTTTATTTCTTCACTACTTTGCAGGTTAACATACAATTCACAGTGATGAGTCTTCAGAGGTACCTTATTTCATGTTCTTGTTAGTTCCCGTGGCATCTGATTATGTTGCAGCTTTCCTGTTCATGAGGTTGTTGCCTTAGCATCCTATTTTCAAAGCTGGAGAAAAAAGTGGATACAGTTTGTCTGTCCTATCCATAAGGAAAGCTGAACGCTTGGTTACAGTCTCTGTGTCTCTTCATTAGCAACTAAGAATTTTTTGAGGGGTAGGGCTTCTGGATGTTTCAGTTGGGGAAGGAAAGGAAGTTTAAGAGTGTCTGATGTAGATACTTGGTCGGTTATATTGGGAATTTATGGGGAAGCTTGTACCTGTTTTAAGGGTAGCAGAGTGGTTGAAATCTGCTTTTAATGTCCCACCTTCCCATCTGTGCCAAAGGAGGGGTATGGCACAGGCAACAAAACACTCATGTCAGGGAATTTGGCACAATTTAGCCAATTCACATAAGCTTTTTGTTAGTGATTCTGGTAACAAGAAACAAAGACAGAGAAGCATGCCTCAGCTTCCCTCCGGCCAACTCCTGCTCCTCCTCACTGGTCCCCTGGCCGCACATCATGGTCAGTCCCTTGGGTGAGGTGATGGTGGCACAGGAGGTGGGGGCCAGCATGCAGCCGTTGCGTTGCTCTTGCTGTTCTGTGCTGCTTACTCAGCAGCTTGGGCATGGGCTCCTCCATGGGATGCAGTCTCCTCTGAACTGTCCCTTCTGTTCCCATCCTGCCCCTGCTCAGGGCTGGAGGCTGGCTTGGGCTGCTCCTTGTGTGCCTCCTCTTTCCAGTGTCCCCCTCCTGCCCTGGCATCTCTTTTTTGCCTCTGTGTCCTGTGTGCCCCACGCAGGCCCCTCATCTGTGTCAGCATCCCCCTTCTGCAGCATCTCTCCAGCCCTCCTCGGGCAGCTGCTCTTCTCAGTGATCCTCTCCCATCATTTGGGCAGAGGCACCATGTGCTGTCTGGTGGGTGTGGGTCAGTGTGTGGTGGTGGGTGAGTTTGCCTCTTGTGGAGCCAGCCGGGACTGTTTGTGACTGGCTCGGGGCAGTCCCAGACTGGGATCCACACAGGTCACCGGCAGTGCTGACACCTGCCTGCTGTTTTCCCCGGCACAGTCTCTGTGACAGAAGATTGGTGTAGGCAGCAAGCAATCTCAAAAGTGAAGATGAGTGGTTGGTTGGTAATTGGCATTAACCAATGCAGACTGAGAGGAAAGGTACCATTAAGTGTGCTGATAAATGAAGATGCTACTTGTCCAACAATATTTTAAAGTAGAACCGCATATTACAGCCTATTAATATGTTGTCATATTCAGTACACATTGGTGAATGGACAAATTTTTTAGCTGAGGTATTGGAGTTGGATGACTATTTTAAGATATTCCTTGATTTCTCTATTTGATCTACATACAATTTGCAGACTTTAAAAAAAAAAGATTCTTAGAGTTAAGTGATGCACAGTTACTGGACAGTAGCAGGGAAGACAGTTTAGTTGTCAGAGCCTGAAAATTCAAGGTGAGAAGATAATTTTGTGCTTTGCCACACAGCAGAGGGGTGTGGGTAATCGCATAGAGATGTTGGAAAAACTGAGCATTTATTCTGGATGCAAGAAAATATTAAAGTGACAGAGTTGTCAGCTATTCATATAGAAGGATTCACTAGCAGGTTTTTTTCTTTCTGTCCTTCTGCTGGACATATTTTGTCTTGGTAAGTCCTCCTGAGAGCCACGTTTTCTGTTTAACTGCCAGAACTGGCTGGAATGTTCTGAAAGCAGTATTTATACTTTGCAGATGTTGCTTGTAACTGCTAGTAAGGGAAGTGGAGGAGTGCAGAAGGGAGGTTGTGGCTTGGGCTTAAATCCAAAACCATTTCCTCAGTGGGGGAAAAGCTAAAGAGTCAGGGGAGTTTTGCCAGCTTTGTTTGAAGGAGCTAATATTTAAAAATGAGAATGCTATCCACAATGTAGTGGAATAAAAAAAGAGTGATTTTTGGCTTTGCCTTCTCTTTCTCCATGTTTTTAACTTCAGTTCTTTAGCCTTTATTATAATCTTTTTTTTTCTGCTCATGTTTTCAGGAACAGGTAGTTGGCTCATGAGGATTGATAGCTTATTTAAACTGCACTCCTTGGCAGTAGCATCGCAAGTTGTATTTAACCAAAAGCAACTTCTATTCTTTTTTGTAAATTATGCGTAAGAAAAACCTTGCATTGCAGTATTTTTAGTGTGAAAATGTTGTTATAGCATTAGAGCTTGGAAATTCGATAATGAAAATGCAATTTAAACTGAAAAGTGTGGAAATTAATTAAATAAGATAGGTTTTAATATTCTTGTAGTTCTAATAAAAAGTTCCTTAGGATGGTGCTTTCTTCAGTAACGTACAGGTGGCAGAACACCTCTCAGTATCATTATTATGTAGTTCAGGAAGGGATTTAGATCTCATGTTTTATGTTTTTATATTGAAGTCCCATCCAGCTGTTAACACTCCTATCAAAGAAACTGTTCAAGAAAGCAGTCAGGAGCCTGCTGAGGGAAGTGAAGAAAAAGCAGGAGCCAAAAGAAGGAAGCCTTCTGTCCCAAAAGTGAGTGGCTGAATTTGTGGGTTTTCTCTACCAGGAACGTTTTTAAGTCAAGACTGTATTGCCAGGTTTTTACTTAAGTACTCTAAACTAACAGTGTTTTACTGTTGTAACTACCTTGCCTTTGCTTCTTTTCAGATGTACGTATAGGAGTATTCTGTCCTTCTGTATTCCTTTTAAAGTGCTGTACATGTTTTAGAAAATCAATTTCTTTACCAGTCTATTATTTCTAAATCATACTACATTTAAACTGAATTCATACAGTACTTCAGGACAAGAGGAAATGGTCTCAAGTTGCGCCGAGGAGGTTTAGATTGGGCATTAGGAAAAATCTTTTCACCGACAGGGTTGTCAAGCGTTGGAACAGCATGCCCAGGGAAGTGGTTGAGTCCTCATCCCTGGAGGTATTTAAAGGACCAGTAGATGAGGTGCTTAGGGACATGGTTTAGTGGTGGACTTGGCAGTGTTAGGTTAACGGTTGGAAAAGACCTTTAAGATCATCAAGTCCAACCTAAATGATTCTGTGATTCCTAGGCAGAAGGTGGTAATGATCACCAAGACTTAGCTTTAGGTTTCCCTTTCTGTTTTTGAAGACTATTTAATATCATTGGCAGCTATGACTGTCTCTTTCAATTATGACAACTTTTGTTGAAAAGCTTAATAGAGCATTAGGTTCTGTCTGGGCTGAAAGGGTTCTTCAGTGTATTTGCCCGAACCGTTTATAAGAATCAGTTTGAATTAGGCCATACTTCTAATGGACTAATTAAGATATAAATGGATAAAAGGATTTCATAGCCATATCAATTGAACTCTGAGTCAGGAAAGTATCGGTGAGTAATCGATATACAGTAGTTTGTATAGACAGAGTTTAGCTTTTTTAGGTTGTAAATGTGTGCATAACTTCAAATCCTTCTGAAACAAGATTGTGTTCTCTTTAATTATATTGGATTCATACTAAGAAGATGTGTTTCTGTCTGAAGCATCCTTATTTCAGTTTACTGGTGCTGTACATAGTTAATACTGTAAGAGGTGAACCTTTCCTAGTGTACCGTACACTTAATGATATTAGTGTAGCACACTGCTTTGAACTTGTCTGTCCTTGAATGTTTTCATGTGTGTCATCTCAGTTTTTTTGAGAATAGAATCCTAAAATGACAAAAATTGTGATGCAGACAGGAGTGATACATTTATGGTAACTCATTTATTTTTAACTAATTTCTGGAAATCACTACTTTACAGGATAAGCAGTGTCCTTAATTTAGAGCATCAAACTATTTTAAATAGACTTGCTTTGATTCTCACTGTTTTACTTTTGAATATCTGGCAAGATTTAATGTTTTTCTGTAGGTGTAGCTGGCTGTCCTTTAGTATTGATTCACAGTGCAACTGAAGAATTTGCAATGTGGCAAATAGATAGTAGATGTTCCTCGTGTAGGATTACTGTCTAGTAGCTGTAATAGCTTGGTTTTTTTAAGAGGGAAAAAAACTTGTGATTGGAAAAAAAAAGTGTACTGGTAGCACGCTGATAGATGATGTTGAGAGTTGTTTTGATGAGTTGGAGACTGCAGAGTAATTGGGTTATTTCTCCCAGCTTCTTACTGCTTAGTGTTTCTTAATTTAGTACTTCCACATGTAGAAGGTCAGTGTGATTTGGGTTGTATCAGCTGTACTTTAGGAGCACTCTTCAAGGTGTAATTTCCAGGTAGTATTAGTAAACCAGCGCTGTGCTTCCTTCTTGCCCATGCACACTGCTGATAAAAGTATTTGTTCCACAGCATTGGCTACCTCAAGGGGAAAACTTCTTTTTAACAAGACTGGTTCATCAGTTTGCTTCACTGTGAATTTATGCAGCAAGCAGCATGTGCTAGTGGGAATGGCAATGACATAAGCTTCATTTTTCCCCCGAAAAGTGCTTTCAGGCTGTCCTGAGCTGGCACTGTGAGAGACGGGAAGACATAAGAGTGTCATGGAAGATCCTGAATGGGTCCTTTTACATAGATTTCAGTCATTAGTCTCAAATCAGTAACAGTTCAAGGCAAACTATGGAGCAAATTTACTCCTTTTGTTTTGATACTGATGTAGCTATAACATCCTTTTAACTGGTTGTTGTACTCTGGTTTCCTGTGGTTTTAGTGTATCAGTGCTTCTTCTGTCTTAAAGTTGTAATCTGTAAAAAGACTCAGTTGATACTACACGTCTTCGAGTAACTAGAAATAGTACAATAGCCTTGTGCTTGACTTGCTTTATTCAATGTTGAATTTTTAACAACTGTAGCTACTTTTAAAAGGGAATTTCACAAAATGTCCATGCAAGTGGGACAAGGCAATACTATTAAAGTTGAGAGAATGAACTGAAGATGCACATACATAGGCTGCAAGGAAATGTTGATTATTTTCAAGTAAATGACTACAAAATCTTGATTTTTCAAGTCTTAACTGCTGACCTAAAACTAGTAATTTAAGGTTTTAAAAAAAAAAAAAAAAGAAACACTACAAAACAGGGGGAAAAGGCATAGATTAGATGACACTAATTGTCACTAATTACTGTCTCACACATAAGACAACTTTTTTGTAGTCTGTTTACTACGTTAAGTCTTTTTTCGGTAGAGCGGTACTCTTCCCTAAATGTGGTCTGTGACTCGGATATCGATCTGTATATCTAAATAAACAGTGAGCCAAATGAACCCTCGATGTTGGCGTGAACACTTAGGACTAGTCCTGTAATTGTGATATGGTGAAAAAGTGTAGTTATGTTACCATGAACACAAAGTGGAATTGAAGTTCCACCATAGTACATTGCTGTATTTTGACCTGTTCTGACAACCATCTGTAATCATGTACTGGAGAAAGTGGTCCTGCCTTAGGCTTTCAATGTGTATGTAAGAAAGTAGTGTATCCACAGCCTGAAACTCGTTAAAGTAAAAAGCAGCCTGATGGTTATTAGCCTGTTCTCTTTTCACTGTGAAATACTTCTTAATGCATTTTTTTCACTCTGTGTTAACTCCCTTTGCAGTTGTCCCCTAAAGGAGATAACTTACCTGCAGAGGCTGAAACAGAAGAAAAGGAGATGGATACTTCAAAGGAAGATGATCTGCCTTCTGAAAAAAACAGTAAAGAAGTATGTGAAAGCTTTTCCTATGTACCAGAGAACATCTAAATATTATGTCAATTGATGTAAATCTATTACTGAGTACTAAGAAGCTACAGTTACTACTACTGTGGATGGTTCAGGAGCTGTTTGATTATATAAAAGTTCTTATGTGTTCACTCGTGTTTGTTGAAGCTTTCACCAGAGGGATCTTTTAGTCTGTAAGTTCAATTAAGTCAGGTGGAACAGTGTTTTTTATCACATACTCTTTATTGCAGATATACTTACCTAAAGGGTTAGATGAAGAGTTCAGACAGACTAAAACACTACTACATACCTTTATTTAAAACAGAATATTATTTAGTACTTATTTTATTTCTTACCTTTCAGAAGAAGAATCCTGATTACCAGATAATCAGGATTTTAATAATGTAAAATTAGGAGGTGTCTTCATATGTATTACGGAATTTTTGTCTAAATTATGTGCCAGAGGTTTCAGTTGAGGAAAAAACTTAGAATCATTTAAAATATACCTTCGGTTTTTTTAAGACTCTTAGCACCATTTTTAATGTTCACAGGATGTGGTAAAATCAAATGATGCTTCTATTCCTAAAGTTGCTAGAAGAGGAAGAAAAAGAAAGGTAACAATAAGTTTGATTAAATTCCTTCATCTTACGGAAACTTTTGGATGTGGTGATACTGGATATTATTTTCATTAATGACAGATTATGCATAAATTGAAGTGTTTGACACCCTCCTCCCCCCTTTCAGATGGCTGAAAGGTTTGTAGGAACTAAAGTTTTCCCAGAGAGTGCTTTACATGTCTCAATTTTGTTTGAACTTAATGAGTCTTTTCCCAAGCAGTCCACTGCAAATAAGAAAAACTAAGATATAAACTGTTAGCTAGACCACTAATAAAATAGTCTGTTTTGAAGCTCTGAAAAATTTCTTTTACCATCTTCATTACACTGAACTAACACCTGAAATACTTCCCCTTTTCATGAGGTTGTGATTTTGTGGTCTCTTCAACCTGGGAAAAAATCTCTGTTAAACCTCTGAAAGAGGCAGTCCCAGCTGCTGCTTGCTCAGCATGCTCCTGTCTTAATGTTCATGTGGTCACACAGCGAACCAGATCAGAGCACTGACTGATCTAAAAACTAGATTAAAGTGGGGCATAGTTTAATTTAATTTTGAGTGCATTAAACTTGTAACATTAGTGCTGACAGCAGGGATGGGCTGAGTGCGAAGTAGCTGTGACCTTAGTGTGTTGTCACAGATAAGTAGCATGCTGAGCATCATTTGCTTCATGAAAAAGAAAGATAGTGTTTGGATGCTCTTACAAAAATGAATTGAATGCTTTAAAAATGCAATTTGAAGACTACCTTGTTTTAAAAAAACGTAAATTTTATAAAAATATACCTAAAATAAAATTTAAAGAAAGCTTCTAGTCTGAACAGCAAGAAGTTGAAAGCATGTCTGTGACTATGCATATATGTGATTTCAGCTTGTAAATGGGAGAGGTGTCACAGATGACACACAAGAAAATCTCATTCTTTTTCAAAAAGCACTCAAGTCCCTATGGTTTGGTCTTTTTTTTTTTTTTATTTTGTTTGAGGTGTTTGGGGTTTGTGGGGTTTTTTTTGCATCATAAGGCAGGGCAAGCCTAAGATTTCCTTTGTCATGTTTACTAGTTTCAGCTGACAGACTCATGTTAGGCATGTGCTGTGTGTGGCAAGGGGTTTAACCAGAAATTTGCATTAGTACTGGCTATTGCTGGACGGACAAACATAATATTTCAAAGGATGTGGTGTAACAGATCTTTTTCTGTCTTCATTTAAACAGTCTTTCTGTAGACTGATAGCACAGTTCATGTGAGAGATGTACCTCTACTCTGTTCTCAACTGAAGTTTTGTCTCTGATCTTTAAAATTGTCTTTTATTATAGGTGCCCTCAAAGAATATTAAGATAAATATGAATTTGCCCATAACTTCTGCTCCTGCTAATCAATGCTCCTGCATCCAGGACACTAAACTCTGAATATTTTTTCCAGTTGGGATTTTTCTCAATTCTTTTTCTCTGTATGTATGGATGTGGAATGTTTCTGCAGGCAGATAGGTATCTGAAATAGAATCTTTCATCAAGACCTTTTTTCCTAAGTTCTTTACAACCCAGCTGCACTAAAATGACTATGTAGATGAAGGTCATCATGTCTAGTTGGTGCAGGTCAACATACAATTTTTCATTGAGAATAATTGGCTAGAGAGGTAGAAGCAGGTGCGTTTTTTCTGAATAGCTCCATCTACTGGCATGATACTTTGATGCAGCTAGGGGAGCCGATGGCATCTAAAAGAGTATTTGTATATGGGGGAAAAAATGAATTTACCTGCTTAAAATTTGGTTTTGGCATGCTGTTATGATGATCTTAAAAATACTAACAAATAATCTTTTTCCTTTGTCATTCCAAGATAGTTTATTGTTCTGAAGATGAATGGTCTGGTTGAAATGATGTGAAACATTACTGTATCAGGTAGTGATGGTATGAAAAGAGTGGAATTAGTGATATTTAAATGCAATCTGTCATTAAATTTGGAAACTTTTTCATGTGTAGAAGCAATAATGCCTTTCTAGAAGTTTAAAGCTCTTGTTTGAGAAAGTAGTCAAGAAATTGGTCCCCTGTGTTTTTTCACTTGTGAAATTAATTCTTTAAATTAGGCTGAAAAACAAGCTGAAGCTGAGGAAGCAGCAGCAGTGGCAACGGCAGCAGTGGCTGGAGCAGTGGCAGCAGCAGTGGTGGCAGCAGCTCCTGTGCCAGTGTCTCCAAAAGTAAGCCCCAAAAGAGGAAGACCCTCAGGTAACTTCAAAAAGATTTAATTTTTTTACCACAGAAACACCTTAGTAGAATTAGTCAGGGAGCTGTCTCTCTCCCCTAGCATATTTCAGAGTATTTTCTCATGCTAAAGGCAGTCTTTCTTTGAGAAAACAACCTCATCTCAAACTGAAGAATTTAGGGCGTAAATGGATTTAAATTATTACTAATGTTCAATCCTCTAAATAAGACTTGTTGGTTTGGGGTACAAGTATCACTTTTCTATAAGCCTTCGTAGAATGTTGCTAAACTATAGATATACAATAAGAGCTCTTCTTGCATTGTTGCTCCATAAAAGTTCATATTCATTAAAGATTTATAAAATACTTCAATTGTATTAGAATAACCATAAAACACGAGGAAGAGAACTGGGGGGGATACACAGCCTGTAGGTGGAGCTCAGAGGACAATAAAAACAGAGAGCTGGAGAGACTTGTTTAAAAATATATTTAAGGCAGTCTGTGTAGATTGATAGACAAATGAAAAGAAGATATAGCTGCTTTTATTTTAAATGTGTAATTAGAACCGTTTGGGGATAATTCTGCAGTGCTTGTTTCTTTTAAAGTAGCAATGATCTAATTCACTGGAATTTTTGTGGTAAGCTTGCAGATATTCTTGAACTGATCATTAACATTGGAAAACAGTTCTTGCAGCCGTTAAGTACATGGTATGAGCATCTAGTCTGGGGAACAAATAATTTATACTTGTCTGTATCTGCTGACAATATGAAAATAACTTAGAAAGAGCAGCTACAGTTAACTAGGCTTAATTACTTTTGCCTCAGAAGCTGTGAGGAAATTGCATATTATTTCTGCTCCCTTCCGTCTCCATCCCTTTCGTTACACATACTAAATATACATTTTTTCATATTTGTATGTGGTTTTATGTTTACAATTTTTTGTTTGTTTTTACTAACTACTGTGTGTAAGAGCAGGAAAGGATGTATAAGAGATGCTTTCATCCACTGTATAAAATGCCTTTTTGTAAGATCTACCATGCTGCCTTTTCTGGTGTTGATATGATGCCTGCATCTCTTTCTTAATGGTGCTCCATGCTAACACCAACAGGAGTTTAAACACTGAGCATTAAGTTTCCTAACCACATGTTCACTGTGGTATTAGACAGGCAGTTCAAGGATATAAGTGCCCGGAAGTCAGGTAATTATTTATCTTACTCCTAACAATGTGCTGAGTCTGAGGAAATGCAAGGTTTTGCTCTGTGCTATGGTGTGGTGGTAGAATTTCTTGACAGTGGTTTGTTACCAAGAAAAATGATGGAAGCCCCATGATACATCTAAAAATACTGGCAAACAGGCTGCACAAATGTGGACGCTGGATGACTTCCTTCCATTCTCTAATTTCAAACTTTCTCATTCTTTAATTGCAGACTTGTTCATAGTAGTTACGCAACTTTTGAAACAAATCATAACTGCACAGAGTGCAAAACCCACAAGAATGGTAGTTTTGTGACTAAAAAAACACCAGAGTTTAATTTACCAATTATCTTAAAAAAAAAAAAAAACCCTATCAACGCTTTAAGTTTTCAAAGAGATCTTGATTAAAGTTTGGTACTCACTTAACATTTGAATTTTTTATAATAGCAAAGTTAGGGTATATAATTTAAGCGTAGCTTCTATCTGTTGAGCAAGAATCTTTCCTCATAGACAAGGAGCAGATGGTGGCTGTGGACTAACCTTTTGTTTCTGTATATGTACTAGCTTCTGAAGTAAAGGTTCCAAAACCAAGAGGGAGACCCAAGTTGGTGAAACCACCTTGTCTTTCAGAGAGTGACTCGTGAGTTGTTCCGTTTCTTAATATAAAGCTGCTTCATTATAAACCATGTTGTTCCTTATGCGAAGGCTTCATAGTTAGTACTGAGTTCCTGACAGGGTTTTGCCCCTTTAGTATTCGGTATGAGTTACTGTTTGCTTTGATGCTGTCATTTGCAGGTCAGGTAACTAGTTCATAGTAACTCCAGATAGTACATTTCTGGAACAAGAGGTGGAAGGTATTAACCTTCCTAACTTGTAAAATCTGTGCAAAACTCATATAATTGTATGCTAGGTGAAGAGGAAAAGATACTTAAGAAAAAAGACAAGATCATACAAAACTAAAATACTGATTTTTTTTTTTGATTTTTTTTTTTTTCATTTTTGTTTCAGAAATGTGATGGAATTACAACACTATTTGTTACCTAAATTTTGGTTTTACCTCTTCTGTTCTTGTGTCAAGCAAGTCCTTAGTGGTTCTAGTAACTGAAGGAAAAGTAGACCGTTAGCATAGTTTCCTGTAGATTAGCAGATGCACAGTTTCAGATATGTACACCTTAGATAAGTATACCTTATAAAATTAGTTTACAGTGTATGCAGTCTTGATCCTGCAGACACATACGTGTGTGGAGAACTTCTGAGCATTAACTTTTTGGTTTTGGATCTATTCACGTATATTAATGTTAGCTTCATTAGGGCCTCCATACTGTTATTTATTTCCTTTTTTGCATAGGTAGTGGGCTATAATTTGAGAAGGAGGCTGAGTATTTTTTTGAAGAGTCATTAAATGAACCTGAGAGTGAATTAACTTCATAACTTTTAATATTCTGTGGTTAAAAAAATAAATAAAAAAATAAATTTCTTGAGTTAGGAGAATGTGGTATTTTAAACTCACTGTAGGTAATGGATATGATACCTAAATACTGTTAATGTTTTAGCGCTATTGAGGAGGAGAAGGCAAAGAAAAAAGGACCAGAAGAAAAGCCCAAAAAGCAAGGGAAAAAAGATGAGGAAAGTCAGAAAGAGGAGGAGAAATCAAAGAAGGAATTTGACAAAAAGGAAGGAAAGAAAGAGGCTGAACCAAAAAGGAAAAATGCTGTGAAAGTGGGATCTGCGTCAGCTTCTGACTCTGAAGATGACGGAGAAGAACAAGAAGGTGACAAGGTATAATTCTGCTTTCCTGATACATTTGTTATAGAGGAAAGGAGTATCACTGAAGATCACTCCTGAAGTTAATGCCAGATATTAGTAAAGGTTGGAGCCCTGTGGTTGAGTAATACAGATATATAGAATAAAAGTTGCAGAACCTTATTTTGTCAAATAGTTCTTCCAGGAACTTCTTCCATATTTTCTAACAATCCTTAAAGGATTTAAATGTAGCAGTTACTTTGTCAAAAGCTTTTTCCATCTGTGTTCCTCAGAACGCGGACTTTTTTTCCTTGGGTGCATCTGAGAGAACATTTGGCTTGAAGTCAAGTTTTTGAAAGGTATAAAACTGTCCCTAGCCAATCATTTGGAATGTCTTCATTTTTCTGGTGCTTAGGATATTTTCCTTCAATTAGAAAAGGAGAAAGGGGGAAAGGACTAAAATTCAGAATTTACCAACATGTGGATGTCTTGTATTTAGTTCTGTGGAAAGCCAGCTCTTGTCAGGTTGTTCCATGGAGCAGAGTTGCCTGAAAGATACTTAGTATAGGTAGGTTTAACTGTTTACAGGAACAATGATTTAATAATCTTGCTTTTCAGTAATCTAAAGACTCCTTTTCTCTTTCCAATCCTAAATAAAAACAGAAGAAAAAAGGGGGAAGAAGCTTTCAGGCAGCTCATAGAAGAAACATTGTAAGAGGCCAACATGAAAGAGAAGTAACAGAAAGAAAGCGTAAGCAAGAGGAACAGACAGAATCTGAATCGTGAGTATGTTTTTAACATGCGATGTCCACAAGTTGTAGGAGTACTTTGAAACAGGAGGAGAAAAAACTCCAGACTGGTTTGCGCTGTGTTCTGTTGTTCTCTTCTCCCACCCTTTTGCCTGTTTTAACTTATTTTTAAGTGGAGAGTAAAGAGCTCCTCTAAACCAGTATGTTCTTTGAACCTAGAAATTAAGTGATGTCAGTCTTCCAGTGACTTAGAATTTCTAGCAGAAGACAACTGGTGGGTTCTGTTTAGAAGTAACCTAAGAATATCCATGTGAAAAGGGATCAGCGTGAAAAACTGTTCAGGACAGGCATATATTTTTCTTTAAGCTTTGGACACATTAGATGGAGAACTGGTAGGACCTATTAACCCATGGTTATGGATTTTTGATCAGGTTGTGGAATGCATAGGGTTACCTGGACAACATTTCCTTCTCTGTCTGGCAGCTGGAGCACACACTGTCAGACAGAACAAGGAAAAAAAGTTAAGAATTATTCTACTCTAGCACTGCAAAGCCAGTTGAGTGATACCAAGAGCAGTCTGCGTTCGGAAGATAAATTACCACAAATGAATCAAGCATAAGAATGGAGAGACGATCTGCCAGAAACTGGGGGGGTGGGGGGGGGCGTGGGACAGTGGGTAGAAATCTGACTTATTCTCAAGAGCTATTCTGCAAATGGGTGAAGAAGCCACTGCTACAAGAGGATGATGTTCCCATCCCCACAGTGGTGGAAGGGCAGAAGAAAGGGAGAACAAGGTAAAAATGTGGAGAAAAAGGAAGAGGATAATGGTCCCTTCACCCATAACAACAAAATTCTACCTTTTTCACATTCATTAACAAGAATCATTTGTTTGGGTTTTTTACCCTCTATCCCTTTCTTTTCTTCCTGTCACTCCTCCTCTGGAAACCTAACATAATTACTCTAATTACTCTATTTGCCTCTAGCAAACCTCAGCATTTCCAACTCCAGAGATGCTGAATTGTCCTTAGCATCTTCACAGCTCTTAATGTATCACTGTTTAAATCTGACATATGCTGATTGATCTCTGCAATCGAATTGTCATATTGATTTGGTTATAATAATCAAATCTCCTCTGCTTTTAAATAGCTGCCATATTTTATGCATTGGAGGGTAGATAGAGCTTTGTTTCAGTAAGATAAAGGAGTAGCAGTTAACAAACGCATAATGAATTTAATTATAACTGATGACTAATACCACAAAAGTCAATGTTTGTAAAAAGTGAAAAGACTTCTTTTTGTGCTGCCTGTCTTCAAGTTTCTCTACTAATACACTGAATATAGGCTGATACCTTTTTTTGGTTACTTTACTCATCAGCATAGTTTCCATTTTTTGGTCTTTGTAGGTACTTCATTAATATTTATTTAAGGCTAATAACAGTGCTTTGTACACTGTTCTGTACCTCCATAAAGTGTGCACGTTCTGTTTAAGCAGCATGAGCTTGTGCTGCTAGTTGAAGTAAAATAGTCTTATGTACTTGAAAACTGTTGATTCTCTAACTGGATAGAGTATGAAAGGAACATGGAAGATGATAGACATGCAGGCCTAGATATTTTATGGTTGCATATCGCCACAACAGAAAGAAAGTAAGTCACAGAATACTTAGTCATGATATGCCAAAATATACAAATTCTAAAATGAGGCTTTGAAACCCCTCAGTAAGACAACACTGAGGAATTGCTAAACGGGTTTGTGAAAATAGCATTAGTAGCTTCTCTGAATAAAGAGTTCAGAAGCTTGTTTGAAAGACTGCTGCCTGTCTTCATCCTGTAACTGAGATGGAGACAAGTTTTGTTTGTTCTTCTTGAATCCAGTTTTATTTTTAGTAATAAAATTAGAGAAAGAGCCAGGAGATTTCAGTGAACTTGTAATAAATCTGCTTCCTTTATACCTGTTTGCTTCAAGAACATTTAAATTATCACCCATATATTAATGGTCATGTAATGTTAAATAACTTTACTCTTTTTGTCATCACAATAACAATATTTTATTTCTCCATGAGTTAGTTCAGTAGAATGCCATTTTACAAATTTGTACATGCAACCAGGGTTTGGCTCTTTGTGGTTTTTGCATGCTAATGTTTTACTGAGATAATACCTCAAAACATTACATCTCATCTAAAAATTGGGGTAAAAATGACTGAAAAACATACTTTACAACATTGTAAAAACACTTTAACATTTTTGATAGGCAGAGTAAAGAAGAAGGCAAGAAAACAGAAGTTAAGAAGATGGAGAAGAAGAGAGGTTAGTTTAAAGAAGCTAAACAGTATTTTTGGTCACCTTAAATTTTGAACAGAATTATCTGCCTAGATAAGATGATTTACTGCTTAAGGATGGCTTTGGGGTCTTGGTCCAAGCTGCTTGATCCATGCCTGCTTCTTTCAGATCTGTGAAACAGTGCATTCTTTTTCTTCTGTGTTCTTTCTTTCTTCAGTGCATTAGAACAACAGGTCTTTGCTTTTCCCACTGTCGTGGTTTAACCCTGACTGGCAACTCAGCACCACGCAGCTGCTCGCTCACTCCCCCCACAATGGGGCAGGAGAGAAAATCAGAAGAGTAAAAGTGAGAAAACTTGTGGGTTGAGATAAAGACAGTTTAATAGGGAAAGCAAAAGTCATGCATGCAAGCAAAGCAAGGAATTCAATCACCACTTCCCATGGGCAGGCAGGTGCTCAGCCATCCCCAGGAAAGCAGGGCTCCATCACGCGTAACGGTGACTTGGGAAGACAGATGCCATCACTCTGAATGTCCCCCCCTTCCTCCTTCCTCCCCCAGCTTATATACTGAGCATGATATCATACAGTGTGGAATAGCCCTTTGGCCGGTTGGGGTCAGCTGTCCTGGCCGTGTCCCCTCCCAGCTTCTTGTGCCCCTGGCAGAGCTGAGAGCTGAGAAGTCCTTGGCCAGTCTAAGTGCTACCCAGCAACAACCAAAGCATCAGTGTGTTATCAACATTCTTCTAGTACTAAATCCAAAACACAGCACCATACCAGCTACTAGGAAGAAAATTACTCTGTCCTAGCTGAAACCAGGACGCCCATTTTACTGTCACTCAGGCTTTTAAACCTCGATGGTCCCTTCTGTCTGTGAGCAAGAAAAAAACCATTTTTATTCTTTGAACTGAATCACTTGAGTTCTTCCCTTCTGTCTTCTCATAACACAGTAATTTGAGGGACCCCTTGAAAGTACTTAGATACTACTACCTCTTACTAAGCAAGAGGCTTGCTCTTCCTAAGCAAGAGGCTTAGATTCAGATTACTGTGGTCTTGTCTACTAACCCAGACTTGCAAACTGACCTTCATAGGGATAAGTTGTTCCTTTTTTAGTACTCCCATCTTTAAGGGCAATCCAAACCACTGGCGGCAATTTGTAGTGTAATACAGATCCAGTGGCATGGACTCTAACCAACCCAGTGTTGGCAGGTGGGCAGGAGAAGTATCCAAACCCATCCAAGATGGATTGGACTTGAAGGAAACTGTTTGCTTGCAGTACTGTTCAGAATATGTACCACTTGTCTGTGAAAAAAATCCAAACAGGCATTCAGCATGTGAATTAGACATGGACATGTTTGCTCGTCTTGCACACCTGCTGGAGCATGCGAACTGGGAACATTTTATTTGGATGGATTTGGACTGTAACTTGAATCATGTCCAGTTTGCTTAAAACAGCCAGGTGTCCTGTCACTAAAGGTTTTCCATTTTGTAAGTCTTAGTATTTATTGAAACCTCCTTCTAACCTGGCCTACAAGTAGAGGGTGATGGCTGCACATTGAAATAGAAAATTGTTTTCAGTTTGTACCTCCTTAGGAGAAAACTGTGTAGGCTGCTGATAGTGTCCAGTTTTAAAAAGCTGCATACTTTATTTCTTATGGTAAGCCCTGTGGTCTATTTGTGTGCACCTGCATGGTTATCTGATGTAGAGTGCTTGCCTGTATTTTTCTGCATTCTGTATTTTGTAGATTTGTAGAAAGGTTTCTACAAAAACAAACCCAATGTGATCATCAAATATTCATGCATACTATTTTTAATCTTCAGAAACTTCAGTGGATTCTAGGCTTCAAAGGATACATGCAGAAATTAAGAACTCCCTGAAAATTGATAACCTTGTAAGTATTTTTTTAAACTGATTTATGTGTCTAATTCCAGTAGGGAATACTTGGCATGCATGTTTGTTTTTAATATTCTGAGAATGGAGGTATTTTTTTAAGTTTGAAAGATAACCACTGCTTAAATGAAGTTATTATGGACATTAAAAGATCAATGTCAGCAAGTAAAATTGGTTTTGTTTGAAAATACTTTTATTATAATTAATTACCAGAAACATTCAGACAGCATTCTATCAAATGAAGCATCTGTGCCAGCTCAGCCTGAGCCATGCAGAAGCACCAGAAGAACCCAATGAGCGTAGTAGGGGCAGACTCCCTCATGCAAGGGATGGAAGTCCCCACATCTGCTGACCCCATTCATTGTTGAGGGAACTCGGCTGCTTGCTGGGGGCTCAGATTTGGAACATCACTGACAGATGGTTGAGGCTTGTCTGGCCTTAAGACTGTTTATTAACTGCTGCTGGTTTTCTGAGGTGGGCACCAATGGTATGGTCAGGGAAGACCTGCAAAGTATCAAGCATGACAGCGTGACTCTTGAGGGTAATGGTGAAGGTATGGGGACAGAGGTGGTAGTCCCTTTCTTGAGGAAAGGGCTTGTGAAGTAATAGATAGGACTGTTAGGAGGTGACAGGATCCACCCAACTAACTGGGGCAGAAGTATTGCTGCCAAGAGGCTGGCCAACTTGGCTAAAGAGCTTTAAACTAGGAAGAGTAGCGAAGGGAAAAGTGAGGAAGTGGTGGGGCAGGATGGCAATCAAATCATGCAAGGTGATGTAAACAGAATTGGCCTCGTAATCCCAACAGAATTCCTCAACAAAGCAGGATTGAAGTGGCATCACCACAGGCATGTGAACAGAAATGAGGAAGTGCTGGCAGCACAGCACTGTGAGGAAAGCTTTCATAACCTTTCTGGAAAGTCAGTACAACTGGGTGCCTCTTTGAAGTGGCTGTACAGTAATGCATACAGCATGGGGAACAAACCAGAGGAACTGGACATCTGTCCACAGTTGCAAGGCTATGGCTTCATTGGCATCGCAAAGATGTGGTGGGATAGTTCATGGGACTGGAGTGTTGCCATCTGTGTGTACAGGCTGTCAAGGAAAGATGGGTACTGGGAAGAGAAGATGTGGGATAACGCTTTATGTGAGAGACCAGTGGGACTGTGTGGAGCTCTGCACTGGGACAGAGCTCAGCCAACTGAGAGTTTATGGGTCAGGATTAGTGGGCAGACCAATATGGGTGACATCATGAGGATCTCTGCTGCAGGTTGCCTGATCAGGCAGAAGTAAAGCATGAAGTCATCTTAAGGTGGTTGGGGAACACCTCTGGTTCAAAGGCTCTAGTCCTCATTTGGAGGCTTGAACCATCCTGGTATCTGCTGAAGGGACAACATGGAGATTATGCAGCAATCCAGGTAGCTTCTGGGGAGTGATAACTTCCCAACACAGGTTATCAAGCAGCTGACAAGGGAAGACACCCTGTTGGACCTGATTCTTATGAACAGGGAAGATCTGGTAAGGCATGTGAAAGTCACAGGCAACCTTGGTTGGTGGAGTTCAGGATCCTGGGAGGAGGGAGCAGGGCAAAAAGGATCACAGCCCTGGGCTCAGGAGAGCAGACTTCAGCCTCTACAGGGCTTGGAAGAAGCCCTTGACAGACCATGCTGGAGAGAAGGGACCAGGAGATCTGGCTCACCTTTAAGGATTACCTCCGTCTCAAGATTGATCCATCTTGACAAGGAGGAAAATAACCAAATGTGGCAGGAGGTCCTGACTATGGTCAGGACACAGAAAAAGGAAGCATACAGGAAGCAGAAACAGGGACAGTGATTAGGGGTATGTTCCCAAGGATGGGAGGAAAGCAAATGGCACCCTCATCTTCCAGAAGAAGGATCTGGGGAAACTGCAGGCCAGTCAGCCTTGTGTTGTTCCCTTGGAAGGTGTTGGAGCAAATCCTCCTCGAAATTGTTTCCAACAGTATGAAGGACACATAAGGTCTCTGGGAGTTGTCAGCATGGCTTAATGAAGAGGAGATCATGCTCAACCAAACTGACATTATTCTGTGAGATGACTGGCTTGGTAAATGAGAGAGAGCAGTTGATGATGTTAAAGTTTAAAAAGGCTTTTGACACTGTCTGTCACAACAGCGTCATAAACAAACTGATCAAGTCTGGACTAAGTAAGGGGATAACAAGGTGGACTGAAAACTGGCTGAACTGCAGGGCACAGAGACTGATCAGTGGAAGTAAGTCCCACTAAAGGCCAGTCGCTCGTAGTCAATACTGTTAAAACATCTTCATTAATGACTGGGGTGATTGGACAGACCACACTGTAGCAAGTTTGCAGATGACACAAAACTGAAAGGAAAGATTTGATGGGTGTGCTGCCATTCAGGGGGAGTTGGACAGGCTGGAGAAATGGCCCAACAGGACCTTCACAAAGATCAACAAATGTTCAAGTTCTGCCCCTGAGGAGGAGTAACCCCATACACCAGCACAGGCTGGGGACTGACTGGCTGGATAGCAGCTTGCTGGAAAATGCCCTGGGGGTGCTGGTGGACACCAAGCTCGCCATGAGCCAGTAGTGTGCTCTTGTGGCAAAGGTGGCCAACAGCATCCCAAGCTGCATTAGAGAGGGAGGTGCCAAAACACAGAAGGCAGCGATGACTGCCCTCTGCTTTGCACTGGTGAGACACTGGATCCTACTTTGAGCTTCCAAGTACAATCAAGACATGGATGTACTGTAGGGAGCCCAGTAAAGGGGCCGTAAAGATGAATTAAGGGCTTGGAGCATCTGTCGGAGCAGGAAAGGAGACGAGCACTGGGAGCATTCAGCCTGGAGAAGAGAAGGCAGAGAGGAGGATTTACTCCATGCGTGTAAATACCTGAATGGAGTGTGGAAAGACAATGGGCAGGCTCTTCTCGGTGAAAGGACAAGAGGCAACGAACACTGATGTCAAATACTGCTTAAACGTAAGAAGTTGTTCTTTTACAGTGAGGCTCGTCAAGCACTCACTTATGTTCATCTAAGGTGTTACACCTTGGAACCCACTGTTAAGCTTGGGCAATGAAAACAGGGAAGGACTAGAGCTGTATCCTTTTTTTAAGCCTATTTAACTCCTGTGCCTCTGGTGCTTTAGAAGAATACTACCAGGTTTTCTGGATTCAAGGTTATTTGTGTTTTTGTTGGTTTTAGTTTCTTTTTTCTTACCGAAACCTCAGATCATGAGACCAGACCAAAAGTACTTTAAAAGTCTTTCATATTTGAAGTCCCAGAGGGGATGCAAATCTTCAGAAGTCTGTTTCCATTTATATAGCTGTAAAAGCAAGTAAAAGGCTTTGTTCCATCTCTGCCTTTATGTACTGCTGAAAATAAGAAAGTTCTCGCTACCACTATTACCTGGTCAAGGAGATGTGAGAGTGGCATCAGTTTGAGGACTTTCTCTAACTGATTACGTGGTCTTGTCAGGATACCATTGCACGGACGGTGCTGAAAGGGATTCAGCCTTTTGGTTTAGTATCTTCATTTTGTGAGCACTGTTTGTACAATGAGAAAATATGAGTGTCAGTGAAGAAGTACAGTAGCACAAGAAGCAGCAAGCTGCTCCAAGTCGGGAACTCGGTGTTGCATTGGGTGTCAGAGGCAAGGTTCTGGTAGTGGGGGCAGGGGGCTGCCCCATGCTGGACACCACTGCTGCCACCTGGCTCCAGTGGACCCATGGTAGGGCACAGCTGAGCCCCACAGCCAAGCTGGTGGCCCCTATGTGAAAACTTACCTAAGAAAGGGCAAACCACACTGGGCAGAGAGAGGAGGAGGAGAGGGAAGAGTGAGAAACAGCAGGGAGAACACAGAGGTCAGAGAAGAAGGGAGGAGGTGCTCCACTTTGCTGGAGGCTGTGAAAGAGACCATGAAGAAGCAGATGTTCGCACTGCAGCCTGTGGGGACCCTGTGCTGGAGGTTTCTCCTGGAAGGCTGCAGGGAGAGCCCAGGCTGGAGCTGAGAATGTGAGGGGGAAGGATTTGCAGAGAGGAACTGTGATGTACTGACCCAT